>NC_135866.1:13907782-13912782 GCF_031162955.1 Sander vitreus
GAGACTGCAAGCATTCCCAAAGCTTTATTAATCTTTTATCACATGCAGTGTCCTCAAAGGGGTGTCCGGTTAAATGCCTGGCTGGAAATCATAATTGTGAAAATGGTATCAAAGTGTCTATTTTTTTTTAATTGCTGAAGTAGCACACAAATAAGAAGTAAAGATGGGGCTAAACATTCAGTCCACACAGGTGAAGCATTTCCAGCTAAAACTAGCTTTGTTGATGTATATTTTGGTAGAAAAAATCCTTTAAGAGGCTATTTACATTTGTTTGATGTGTGTGTATATTGTTATCAGTGAAGTGAAGAAAGGGCTTTGGTTGCATAAATATGAAAGGAACGGCAGGAAGAGTCTCCTGACACGCCAGTCAGGATCTGGTGTGGCACACAAGGCACTAAGGTAGACTGTAACAGTAGCCGGTATATGGTGATAATCTATGCCTGAAGCAAGACTGGGCAAGCAAAGACACATGTGGTGGTGAGCCAAGCTCAAATCCCCTCTGACCTTGCCCCTTTTCCTGTAGCCAGGATGAGATGAAAGGAAGCGTTGATGCCTCTACTGCCCCCCAGAGGTGCTGGCTTCATGGCAGGAATTGGGGAATCATCTTCAAGGCCAATCTTCAAATACGCCTCTAATAGCTTGTGTGTTACATAAACTCCACTTAGGCTGATGAGGCCTGAGTTTAGATTTTGAGTCGTTAAACCCAGACTTCAACAGTTTAACATTATGATGTACTGCTGTTTGAGAGACAATGGATCTAGACAAGAGGTTCAAGGTACTGTAAGTCCCAACTGTTTCATGCAGGATCCATTTAATTTTTCATGTCAGTGGAAGTACAAAGCAAGCACTACACCACTGAAAAAAGGCAACCTGTAAAGTCCTTGAGGAATCCTAAGAAAGTCCTAAGTGGAGTGTTGGGAAATTAAATATGCTCTCTGTCCTTCCTCTGAAGAAGTGATGATTCTGGCAGAGTTGGGGGAAATGTAGTCGATAGTAGAGGAAATAAAAAAAAAATCACTGACACAGAGACTGTCTAAGTATGGCTGTTGTTTTTTTTCACCACACAACGCACAAGTTTGTCAAGATAGTTTATAGCCAGCTGTTTCATCTTTTAGCAGTCATGGCTGGAATTAATAGGGCCTTAAACACAGGCAGCTGTGAATTTTCTATACTGTGGCTTGTGGCATCAGGACTAACAGTTGTTATTCTGATATGATGAAACATCCCTCTTCAGTATGGTTTCATGCCACTTGAGAACGATGCAGCAGACAGACAGCACGATATGCAAACTCAATCGAGCAATCCGATTTTTGAAGTGGCTTTGATGAAAGTTGGTAATGTCGCATTTGTGTTGTTGTTATTAAAGAAATCTATATTGTATAAACATGAGGCCATGCTGACATCTGATTGGCATTTTACGAGGGCGCTTTTGAAAAACAAATGGGATTAATATACATTTTAGCAATGTGTGAAGTCAGTATGCAAACACAAGGGTTTCTGTTTCACAACCAACTGTCATATGTAAATGATTGATTTGCTTTTGGTTTGTTTGATAACACTGAGCAGATATCTTTTCTTCCAGTGATATGCAGCAGCACTCTTAATACTTCTTCCTGCACCATGATGAGTCAGGGTAAATCTATACACTGAATATAAATAAGATTGTGCCTGCAGAGCTCTATAGTCTCTATCTGCGCCTCCTCTCTCAGCAGCAGCTCCACACTGCAGGACGAGAAATCTGTGAGTCTGAACTGACAGTGACCTAAACAGCTCCTGCTGAATCTGCTCCGTGGCTGAGTGTGTACAGGGGGGTTGTAAACCTTACCAGGAGCCTGTTTTGCCCCATGCTGTCAGGGCAGCTGGTTCTGAACGTGTCATGAGAACACCTACAATCACAAGCTTTTCACCTCCTGATCAATACACTATTGGATGCTGTGCAGAGATGAGCACCACCCTGCATGAGCAACCAAGCTTCAGTCAACGCGTACTGCACACCACCCAACCCATCTGCATCTTGCATCATTCATTTTGGTCTGAAATTAAACACCTCAAACATTACTGGAAGCTTGCCTGTCTGTCTGGTGCTGGAAGATATTAATTTCCAGTTATTACCTTTGCCAAGTAGGTTATGTTTTTGGTATGGTTTTTTTCAGTGCGTTTGTCTGTCAGCAGGACTATAGAAAAGGTCAGATTTTCATGAAACTTGGTGGAAATGTGTAGCATGGGCCAAGAAGGAACCCAATACATTTGGGAGTGGACCAGAATCACGTGGCAGATGCACAAATAATTTCACCTTTTTAACATTTGAGATTGGGCATTTGTGCTGCATTTACGTGGATTCAGAATATTCGAAAAATTACCATCATCATAATTTTTTTTTATGCCAAAAAATACTTCCTTTAACCCAATAGGCAGGTTGATTATTCCATTGTAATTACAAACAACAATCAAAATTAAAGCTGCAAGCAGCGATGAACAGGCCCTCGCCTTCTTGCAGTCGGGGGTACTGGCAGACGCAACATCACATGTAGACTACACATTCTAAGTTTCATGTAAATCGGAATAACTTTTGCCAAGATACAACCGTTCATGTTTTAACAGCCACCTACAGGAAGTTGTTCCTCCATAACTTGCCCATTGTTTTAGATATCAAAATTATTTTGATAATTTTTAGTCACGAGGGTCCACCGAGTCTATATCCAAGTTTTCGTGCAGATTGCACTCACGGCCCAGGAGGAGTTAGACAAAGTATGGTTCCCAAATATCGCGATGTGGCTAATTAACAAAACAATTCTAACAGCATCATCTAATGGCCGACTCTCACTCTAAATTTGGCATGGATGCTCAAGCCCCTATTCAGAACAACTGTGTCATGTTTGGTGTCAATCGGAATAAATCTTGGTAAGATACGCAACTTCCTGTTTCGACAGCCCCCTACAGGAAGTTGGTCCTCTGTAACTTGTGCATTGTGTTAGCTATCAAAATTCTTTTGATAACTTTTTGTCATGAGGGTCCACCGAGTCTACGTGTACATTTTTTTGCAGATGGGACTTACGCTCTAGGAGGAGTTAAAAAAAAGTAGGTTTCACTCAAAGCGAATTTGCTAATTAATTAAAAAAATGAAAACAGTGCCATCTAAAGGCCGATTGACGCCATATTTGGCAGTTATCCATCTCTCCTCTCTGTAGCCTTCTCAGTGTTTCTTATACATCACAGTGCAGTTGTTTGGAGTGGCAAATTTAATAGTTTTCTGCTTACATTTACATTGTTCCATAAAGGCTTTAGCTCAATGCAATGTCTTCTGGACATTTTAGAGTATTGCTGAGCTGTAGGTCGCCACAGAGCCTCCAATATGGTTGCTGTGTTTAGCTGTCTGCTTCTGGAAGTTCAGAAATAGATATATAAATATTTTTTTAAGTTACCTTTGAATGTTAAACTGGTTTTATGCCACATTTTAGTTGATTGTTTTTCACTGCTGTATGCATTAATGTATTCATTCTTTGCATTTGTATTTATTTAAAGGTTTCAAACAATGACAATAAGCCATTTCAAAACAGACAACCACACATACAACAACGACAATAATAACTGAATGTAAGCCACAATAAATAAATTGAAAATAAGTGGTGGAGTAAGTACTGAATCTCAGTACTTAAGTAAAAGTACAAATAACCAGAGACATATTTACTTTAGTAAAAGTAAAAGAGTGAGGAAGGAGACCACCCCTTGCCCTACTTAGAGTCCAAAGACAATTCATGTAGAATTAAGTGCCTACTCTGCCTCCTGAAAGATTGTGAAATAATGGCCTTCAAAAATTCACCGTCTAATTTGAAGAAACATATCAAGGTAAGTTACAAATATAATACACAAATGGCATACCAGCTTCAGCTATCAGTAAGAGCTAGCTAGCTAACTAGCTACCCAAGGTTCATGACATGCTGCGGTGTTGTACATTCCTGTCCTTGTACTGCTGCTACAGCCAAAGGAATTGTGAGTGTCCTTTAGGCTAAACATTTGAAATAAGATAAACAATATCATATTTTTCACTATTATCTATATATCACTTTTGACTGCTTTCTTTAATAACTACATAACACAATACTTGTACTTTTACTTTCAGTACATTTTAAAATAAAGTACTTACAAAAAAAAATGTTGAATACTTTAGTACTTCCACTTAAGTGTGGTGCTTAAAAAACACTTCAACTTCTACTCAAGTCACTTTTTGGATAGAGCACTTGTACTTTTACTCAAGTCTGGGTCTCTAGTACTTTATACATGTCTACGAAAATGTAACCGAACGTTGTAGAAATGTAGTGAAGTAGAAAGTATCGATAATTGCTGCAAAATGTAACAAAGTAAAAGTCAAAAGTATGCACTATTGATTCTACTTAAGTAAAGTACAGATACGTGAAAAATGTACTTAAATACAGTAACGAAGTATTTGTACTTCGTAACATTCCACCACTGTTGAAAATACTAAAGTAGATAAATTATCATATATATTCCCAATCTACAGCTTTCTTTGAACACCTAATTATAGCATGTCTGTAAAAAGGTAGCCACAGGTGTCACAGAACAACAATGGAGGGCATTTTCTTCAGCTAATGACATTCCTGACACATTATTGTGCTTGTATGGTGGCTCATTCCTAGCCAATAGGTGTATTTTCCTGCATGGGAGTTTTTGACAGCTCCCCTGCTTTTAAAACTGCAATTAGGATAATTACATTGGACCGCTTTTCAGCTGAAACTGAGGCCAACTTTGACTGTAGCACTGGAATTTCAATCAGTCGTATACACAGGATCTCACCTCTCTATATAGGAGAGTCAGAAACTCATTTTTATATGAAATCTATCTGAAGTTAAGCTTCACTTTGCAGTCAAAGGAAACCAATGTCAAGCAGCTGAGAAACGCAACATAAAAAGAATTGACGATACACAAATCTCAATGGAACTGCATCTATATCAAAGCCAATGATTATACGGGCAAAGCCTTGT
>NC_135866.1:14220282-14442782 GCF_031162955.1 Sander vitreus
AAAATACAACTACATTCCAGAGAGTCTTCAGTGGAAAATAAGAATGTAGATGTAAAGCTTCATACGTGCCCCTGCTATTTTATACCCTTTTATACTCTAGCTCCACTCCCAAAAAAAACTAACCTTTTTGAATTTTAAATGTAGCTGCTGAGCACTGTCAATGATATATGACTTTATTTTAAAGTCTGTAGTGCTTTTATTTAGGGTGGAACATAAAAGAGACAATCCCTGGGATTGTAATTGCTGTTATGATGTATTATCTTCCACATTAGCCTCCATGACAAATATCACAACAATCCTATAATTTAATGTTTGAGCCCTGGGATTTTCCAGTTCCTCCATCACATCTTTAGAAGTGCAAGTCATAGTATGCGGATCTGGTTAGCCTTTCAGAGCAGGGTGGTGACTGAGTCCTCCAACTTGTCCTGACAACTCGGCAGGTTGGGTACTTCTCAATAGAAACACCTAGGCAGCGTCACGTCTGCTACCTGCACCTGCCACAGGCAAGTGCTTCTGCCTTACAAAGGCATAACTTAATGCTGAAGCAGGTCCCAACCTGCTTCCCCCCAACCTCCCCTGCATCCACTTACCCAGCCCTGCCTTGTTGTTCTTACCGCCTTATTGTCAGACCACAAGGAAGGCAGAAAAAAGTGCCTATACCTGACCTTTGCTCGCTTTGTTTGCCATGGCTTTCACATTAGAGAACAACTTTTACTCTGGAAAAACTGTTGGATTGTTTCCAGCATCAGGAAGCTTTGCTGGAGAATTCAAACTCCTCCTCCCAGCTGATATTATGGCGCACAAAATGAGTAGAGCTGATTATACTGTTTACAAGCAGCTCACCATGTGCATTGTATATTAGAATATCCAATTTGTCTTATACTGTCCCTGTGTGCACTATGATCAGGTGGGGATAGCTATGTTTTATTAAAGACTTCTTTCAGAGATGCTACAGTATTCCTCCACTGTATACCACTGCTGTTGCATTGAAATGCCAGATTTCCATAGCTCAGACCACTGTAAAATGAAAGCACTTGAGCAACAGTGAATCAGTGAGACAAAAGTCAAAACATGATCCCTCTGTGCTCATGATAACCCCCTGATGCATGCCCAAACAGATATTATTTTGAATTCCTTCTCCTTTATCTCCATCTTCCTCTGCATCTGCTGCCAATTACATCATCAAAATGCATCGGTTCCTGTTTCCTCCCTCTCCTGAATGGCTGATCAGCCCTCAGTGGCATTTGAACAGACACATGAAGGAATACATTTAGAAGGTGAATGTATTAGTGTATGTCTGAATGGATGAAGGGGAGTCATTAATGTCTTAGAGATACAATATTAGAGCAGATAAGCATTATTCTGCTTCACAGGGTGGAACTAAATTCCTAATAAGGAACTGCTTAAAGTGTATTCTCTAAGGCACTTTCAGTGTGTGCATGTGGTGGACCAAATAACAGGGATGTAAACTAATTTATGACATTTTTTTTAGACCAGACAATAATTGAAAAAATAACAAGAAACTAGAATGGAACTCCAGAGACCACAGACCTCCGCCAAAGCATGGCCTATCTCACAATGTTAATGCAGTGTGAATTTACCCAGTTGGGAACACATTTTTTCCAACATGGATGAAGCACAAACGCCCTATCTCGCAATGTTGACGAAAGTTAAAAATGTTTTTTGTAGCCGCCCCGTAATTCAGATCCGCTCCAAAATGTAATGGATTTTTCCTTTGGTCCCTGCTACACCCTTTCAAACCAACCAACAAATGTATTAACCAAACCGAAAACATAACCTCCTTGGCGGAGGTAATAATCTGCAGATTAATCTATAATGAAAATAAACGTAAATTGCAGACCTAATTTACAAAGTGCAAAATCACAAATTTGCTTCCAAGAGCTTCAGTACACAGAAATAACAATGTTAATGACTTGATAAAACCTTGAAATATTCTACATATTTAAAGCAGTTGTCCCCAACCCTGCTTCTGGAGAGAAATGACAACTGACTGCAGCAGAGGGGAGAACAGATTTAAAGTTTGACAGAGATGATATGATAGGCGGCTTAGGGAGATCGTAGTAAGATCTGGTTGGTTAAACATGTCCTGACTGAACTTTCGCCAAGCTTCATTTGTGGGGTCTTGTAAGCCCATGAGTTGGCCATAGCTGTATGCACGAGACAGGAATACAAACTTTTCATTATTGATTCAGTGTAAAAGAGGAATATGGATCAGAGAAGACATTTTGTGGCATTAAAATAAATTTGACTATATAACAAGGTGTTCCTGTTATTTTGTCCACCCCCTGTATACGCCTGTCCTTAAAGTCTACTGTCAGTCCCTTGCAGCCAATTTCCAGACTGGGTACATTCACAATGTTTGGCCCAGTTGAGGGACTTAAGCTGAATCAATGTAGATATTGAAAAATGTCTTTAATAATGACTTGCGACAGGTGTTGTCACCACTCAGTCTATTACTTTATTGTATTTCTTACTCCTGAGTCTACTTTGAATGATGGACTGGAATATAGGTCAAAAAGATGACCACACATAAAAACTGCTGTTCTTTTCTATGTGCTTCAAGAAAAAGGCCAAGTCATTTGTCATTGATTTTTTTCCCTGCCTCGCCTTCAGATTACTCTTGCTTCTCCAAGATGCCTAATACCTCTGGCAGAGCACAGAAAAAGAGGAGAGCTACACCTGTGGCTGCTGAACAAGTGTATCACTGTCTGGGTGCTGTGTCCTGGCTTGTCGGGCCCTTTCACCTGGAATGTGCCGATGAGACAATCAGGTGCAATAGGCGCGTGGCAGCTTGCTGCAGGGGGAGAGAACCTGCTCTGAGACACAGAGCAAAGAGCAGCAGAGGACTTTCCACCCCTCGTCCACACATCTCTGAAACCCTGAGACATGCCAATACAGAGAGAGAGGCCATGTGACACATCGGCCAGCACAGTGGCTGATTTCTAAGCAGATCTTCTCCAGGAGTAATGTCTGTAGATTCATCATCGTGTAGGCTTGTTTGACTATCCCAGCATGACTCACTCAAAGGGTGGAGTGCTGTGAGATTTTGTTTAGCCTGAGGGAGAGAAAATTTCATTTCTATCAAGTAAAAGGTCATGAGCAATGTTCCAGCTTCACAGGAAATGCATCAACGCACATAATTGGATAAGCTATCAGTTTTGGGGGCACCGTGATTGAAGTGACACTATTTGCCAGTGATATTTGGTCAGCTGAATTGGAAGTGAATGAAAAATGCCAAACGCCAAGTAGCTCTTTGGCTGCAAAGGACCAGCTGTTGCTGTAGCATTAATCTTTTATTTGCATGTAGTTGCAAAAAATCTTTAAATATATTGTCACAGGAGTTGTTGAGCTTTAGATGCCAGCATTGGAATGTATGTTTATGTATAAGTTGCTAAATCAAATTATCTATCCGATTTCCAACTAAAAATAACATTGCTACATTGTTATTTCTATTGGCTGGCTCATGTTAAGATTTTTCTAAGTGATACAAATAACCACATGACCTCTAAACTGTTAAATCTTCAGAGAGTTATGAGCTTCCCCTCTTCACAACCCCCCCCCCCCACAAACACACACACACACACACACACACACACACACACACACACACACACACACACACACACACACACACACACACAGTTAAACAACTTAGGTCTTGGGTCACAATATTGTTATGGGCTCTTTTTATTCCACACAAGACATCATAAACCTTCACTACTTGTAAATTTAGATTAATGGTTTGATAACAACACTTCTCGTATGTATTATCTTGAGGCGTTTTTGTAAAGCTGCATGATTTTCCCCTTCTGAAAAGAATATTATTTACCACTGAAACCCAAGACATTTTAAGGCGAAAACGACCCCTCTCAAGTGTTCATTTTTCCAGAATGTGTGTGTTTTTGTTGTCTAGGTTTGCCTTGGTGGCAGTGAACAAAGCGTTCTACTGTGGAGTAGTTTCAGCAATCGCAGACACAGTGTCTGTACAGGGAGTTCCTGTCCCTGGCCCAAACCCACAGACCAACAGCAAAGAAGGACAAGGTCAACCATTGCCTCTGCTTTCTCCTGGCATCAAGGCAGAGGAGCTTTACCTCACCCTCAAGTTGTATTCCTCCAGGCTTCATGTCGGTGGATTTATTTTGCAGTGAGAATCAAATAAACCTTTTAGAATTTAATTTTATATTAATTTACAGTAGCGCGTCATCGAAATCAGTACAAAAACAGCATTTATCATGGTAGGTTTTAAAACTCTGTTAATTGGTTTTCTTATCAAACAAAAACATAATAGACAGGGAAATATACAGGGATGACAGTACAACAGAAGAAAAAAAGGTGGGAGTAGGGCAGTTGCTTCAAATATCAACAGGTATTACAATGTGATGTATTTACAGATCTATAAATTGCCTGAGTGTGAGTGAGTGAGTGTGTGAGTGAGAGCGTGATGCCACTTATAGGCAGGCTATCTATCTAATAAAGCGAGACGTATCTGTATGTATGTGTGTCCGTGTTTGGGGGGAAGGTAACCTGCACATAACACGCAGACACCACATGCAGAACGCTTTACAACAGCGGAGAGTGGGGGGTGTTACAGCCTAAGACTCTTTTCCTGCATTTATTATGCATTTATATTTAGTTAATTAAGTCTACTGCTAATTTACAACACTAATAAAATTACCATCGCCAAAATACCGCCGCGAATCAAATCCCCTACTTCACCATTAACCGTCAAGCCACTAAACCTGTACAGAAATGAGCACCTCTGCTGAAATGTTAAATTCGTTAACGATCATACGACACGAGACAACACCATCTCTCTCTCTCTCTCTCTCTCTCTCTCTCTCTCTCTCTCTCTCTCTCTCTCTCTCTTCCCCTGTCTGTCTCTCCCTCTCTGCATGCGCACACACACATAAACGGTCCGGTTCTGATGGTTGATGCGTGCAGATATGTTCTGATTAGCTCTCATAACGGGCCAGGTGGGTAGCACACTGTCATGAGTCCATGACGCTAATGTCTGATTATTCCACATTGTCATTGTGATATTTGTTCTCTGTCAGGTAAATACAGTAGTAAGTAGGCCTACAATGTCTTTCTCTGATGTAGACGTAGCCTACACTGTAAGTCAGTAGTAGGCTATACAGTGGAGTAAGTGGTTTGGGGTACAATTTGGTTTTGAAGAATTCTACAAGCAGCCACAGACCAAGCAATCACCCGTTCCAAACAGGCACATTTTCAACAGGCTCTGTACTAGTAATGATAAAGCTGTTCATTACAGTTAGGTGAGTTAAGGCAGAGCCAAGTGGTTACATATTTCAGGACAGTTTACCATATATTTACAAACTTCTGTTTCCATTTTTAGACTTGGCTAAGTTAACTGGCTGCTGGCTGTAGCTTCATATTTGCCTATCTTGGCATTTCTTTTTTTTCCGTGTAGATCGTGTAGATGTCGCGCCATCCTCCCCGTCCAGCTCCCGACAGAAAATCTCTGCATCCTTCGCTGTAGTGAAGGTGAGCACTCTCCCTCCATGAGTTACTCTGTGTGGCCAGATAAATGACATTTGGGACGCTCAACCATAACTATGTCTAGAAAATACGCTAACCACTGTTTTATACAAAGCGAGTGGGGGGGGAGCCAGCGTTGAGCTATCATTTTCTTGGTTGCAGTTGAGCCGGCTAGCCAAATCCTCCTCAGGTGTAATTTAGAGTCATCATTAAGTAACAAAACAATCTGGTCAGTAGGGATTAGATATCCTATCACATCAGATAGTATTGATGTTGTTTTATGCCAGAACTCATGCACCTGTTCACACTCGCAGACCATATGTAGGAAAGTTCCAGTTTGATCAGGTTGACAGAATGTACAATAGGGAGTGGGAATGGCTTTCGAGACGTATCTCTTCTGAGGAGTCCAATATGTCCTATGGCATATGTTGAAGTGGATATAGTGGTGATTTGGGTTCTTGGAACAGTGAAAAATGTCCCAAACTGTCTCCCAATTAATTGTGTTCCCCTCAGGGCACAGTTCTCGTTCCCATTTCTTTACTATTGGGAGTTCTCCTATGGATATTTGCATCAGTTTAGCATAAATACTGGACATTAATCCTCTCACAGGAAAATCAACAAACCATTTAATGACTGGGTGCGCCTCAAGACTGTTTCCCTATGGCACTCCATAACATTTTAGGGCTGATCTTAAGCGCAGATAAAAATAGAAGGATGTCCTGGGGACCTCAAAACTATCTCTCAGGTCTTCAAAACTCAACACACCTTTCTCATTGAATAGCTGGTCTAAAATATAAATACCTCTGTCACTCCACTGCTTACAAGCAAAGGGTTTGTTACCAGACAGTAAGTGTGCATTGTGCCATAATGGGGTATTCAAATGCCACTTATTGGTGTAGCGTAGTTGCTCCTCCACCCGTTTAAAGTTGGTCAGTGTGTTGGTGATAATAGGGCCATGGGCCAGCATACACTTTTTTGGACACACACCTGCAAAGGCAAGGTCTTGCAGTCTTAGACTTCCAGTGAGGTTTTGCTCTATTTCTCTCCATGGTACTGTAGATGAGGGGTCCATCCACACTCTGATAGCTGAAAGGCTCTGTGGTACACTTTAAGGTTAGGGAGGGCCAAGCCTCCCGTGTTTGTGGTACGTGGCAGGGTAGAATATTTTAGCCTATGTTGTTTATTATTCCAAATATACTGCCGAATTAAGTTTCTTCCAGAAATGTATTGGTGGGGTTAGGGGGATCATTGTACTTAAGAAATTCACACGAGGAACTATGTTCATTTTAACAACAGCAATCCTGGGCCGTAGCGATGCCGGCAGCGCAGATCAATTGGCCAGATCCCTTTGAACACTACTTAATATAGTTTCATTGTTGTCCTGGAGAACTCCCTGTAGCGACGCGTGTATGGTGATGCCCAAATATGTAATTTTGCTTTGGGTTGGTATTGTAACACTAATGGCTGATGTCACATGCCTGTTGTTCGATAAAAGATTAGATTTATTCCAGTTAATTTTATAGCCGGAGATTGAGCCAAATTCGTTTTTTCGAAAATTCTTTGGGAGAGGGCGCCCGGATGGCTCAGTTGATAGAGTGGGCGCCCATATATAGAGGTTTCCTCCTCGACGCAGTGGGCCCGGGTTCGACTCCGACCTGTGGTCCTTTGTTGCATGTCATTCCCCCTCTCTCTCCCCTTTCATTCCTTCAGTTGTCCTGTCAAAGGCCTAAAAATGCCCAAAAAATAATCTTTAAAAAATTTTTTTTTGGGATAGAGTCCTCAAGATCAGAGATGTACAACAAAATATCCTCTGCAAATAATGATATTGAGCTACTATTGGATTTAATCTGGACACATTACAGATGTTACTTTGCCTTATGGCTTAGGCTAACGGTTCAAGAGAGATTGCAAACAGCATGGGGGAAAGCGAGCTTCCCTGTCGCGAGCCCCGCTCGATGGGAAATGGCTGAGAATGCAACCATTGGTTGAGACTATGGCTGTGGGGTTCGCATATAAAGTACACACCATGTCAATGAATTTGGCCCCCAAACCAAGCCTCTCGAAACCTGTTCGAAAGCCTTTTCCGAGTCCACTGATGAAACTGCTGCTTTGATTGGGAGGTTTTTGGCTTCTTCTATTACATGAAATAGTCTGCGTACATTGTCTGCAGCATGACGCTTTGGTATAAAACTTGATTGGTTGGGGTGGACTAGCTTCTCGATAAAGCGCTCTAGGCGGAGAGCCAAGACTTTGGAATAAAGTTTAATATCAGTCCCGATTAGGCTGATGGGCCTGAAATTGGAGCAATCCGTAAGATCTTTGCCCTTTTGGGGTATAACGGAGATTAATTCAGTGTTGGTTTGTTGGTGAAAAGTACCCTTCTCTATGACTGAAGTTAAAGCATGTAAAATGGTAGGTCCTAATATGTCAATATAAGTTCTGATGGAATTCCATCCAACCCTGGCGTTTTCCCTTTTTTAACTGTTTTTAATGCTGATTTAAGTTCCTCTAACGTTATGGGTTGACCCAGTTCTTCTGCCTCCTCTGGGTCAAGAAGAGGCAGGTTTAGCTCTTTTAGGAACTTCTGGCACTGTGTCGGATCTGGGTTGCAGGAGGACTCATACAACTTTGAGTAGAAGGATTGAAAAGTAGTGCTGATATCCTTAGGATTTGTTGAGATACCTCGGTCTGCGCGGATGCTGTTGATAATAGCTCTGGATTCACTTTGTTTTAATTTCAAAGCAAGCAATTTGCTTGGTTTACAGCCATAAAAATAATACTTTTGCCTCACTCTGTGCATTATGAACTCAGCCCTCCTTCTTAGCAAATCATCAGCTCTGTTCGACTTGTGGCTAGAAGAGTATGTGCAGATTTAGAAAAACAAGTCTTAATAGACTGCTCTAAAGATTCTTCAGCATTCTTCCAACTCCGCAATCCTTGCCTCTCTTTTCCTCTTCAAGTTGACCGCGAAGGAAGATGTGAAATCTCTAATAAATCCTTTAGTTGCCTGCCAGACAAATGCGGGGTCAGAAACTGAGTCGGTATTGATTGATAGAAACTCAGCCAGTTTGGCTCTAAATTCTGAATCAAAAGCTGTGTTCTGGAAAAGGGAATTGCGTTAAGCTCACTGGAGCACAAAATATAATCAATGCGGGAGTGGGTTAGGTGACGTGTTGAAAAGAAGGTATAATCCTTGCTAGTAGGGTTGGGCATCCTCCATATATCTGTGAGATGGTGGGATTCCACAACTGCTTTAAACATGTCTGATATATGTTTTTGGACTTTTGTGTGATTGACCCCTGATCTATCCTGATTTAAATCTAGTACTGCACTCATGTCTCCCCCTATAATTAGTGAATATTCATTGAGAGAAAGCAATTCATTGGTTAGGCGGGGGGAAAAAACTTTCATCATATGTAGACGGTGCATATACTGAAACAAAGGCTATATTCCTACTCCTTATCGTGGTACATGTATAAGATATCCTGCCTGATAGGTCTTTACTACTTTCGTCTACAGTGAGTGCTCATTTCTGCGACAGCAACACGCAATAGAGCCCTTGGTCTTGGTGTTGTCACTAGATGAGGCAGCAACCTTGAAGTATTTATTTTGTAGACGATTTACATCTCTTTTACATTAATCAAAAAACAAAACTCCCCCCCCCCCCCATCTAACATCATAGGTTAATTGAAACAGGTCTATTGAACTCTTATGCTAGGTCTCAACCAGCTATTAAGTTCTGAAATGGGCTATGCGAAAAACACACAAGCCTAGTAGAAGTAATAAACATAGATTATAAGCTGAATAGTTCGCATTCATCATGTTCTTCCAGTCTAATTCAATGTTCCTTTTAATGCTTGGTTCCAAAACTTACATACAACGCTCTTGAGTCAAACTTGTACAGTACTCCAGGTAGCGTTAGTCCATAGCCGCTGAGTGCGCCAGCCCCGGTTCCCTCCGCCGGCTCCAGCGTCAGACGGGGGGTCCCCCCGCCATCCTCCGGCCCCGACAACAGCATCTGGTCCGGCCCATGTAGATGTCACGCCATCCTCCCCGTCCAGCTCCCGACAGAAAACATCTGCATCCTTCGCTGTAGTGAAGGTGAGCACTCTCCCTCCGTGAGTTACTCTGTGTGGCCGGACAAATATCAACAAACAAAACAAAACAGAAACAAAACAGATATCAAAACAGATATCTGTTTATAGAGATTAGCGGAAATGTTGTCTTGACCGAAAACACCTCCTACAAAAAGTATGAACTCGGACTGTAAACAATGACGTACGTAAAAGGAAGTCTTGGTCCGGATATCCGCTGGCTACACCAGAACCCCTGAAATATTGGCCGTTGCCCCCAGAAGCTCAATCAGCATCAGACCGATTGCCGATGGGTTCAGAGATTGACGTTAGTTTAACTCTTTGCTCTTGTAACCAAAGATTACGAGACAATTATCAGAGGCTGGAATTCCAAGCTGTGCTGCACATGATAAGAGAAGTTTAGCAGTTTAGAAGATAAAAGCAGAGACGCTCACCAATGAAAACACCATAAGTCTTATCAGATTGCGATAGACTTTGTAGCTCCTCCCTAATCTCTGTGTGTACTTGCTTTGAAAAAGATTTCCCTGTCACATTAACGCTCTGCCATATGTGGTTCGTCAGCTTGGTCTGTGTGTGAATTCATGCTCTTGTATTTGTTTTTTTAAATGAAAGATTTTATTCACTAACTGGAATTGATTTACATGTTTTTAAATTAGCATCAGTGCTGTTCAAAGTAGAAGGGCAATTATTCTTTCACAAGTGAGAACATCTATTAAATCTAGATAAAAATGTATTTAAGCAAGTTAAAAGAGTGACAAGTTAAATATCCTAGATTAGCTTTGATTTATTTGAGGTGTGCATGTGAAAATATAAAGGGCCTTCAGTCAGCACAAAGAGCACAGGATTTCATCACGTGTCCCTCTGTTATACGTTCAAATGATGCACACAATTATAAAATAAACCTCACAGGAAATTAAAGATGATGCAAGACTTATTTTCCATGGTAATACTGTGACAGAGAGCTTACACATCCCCTCTGACAACTGTAGGGGGAATATCTGGCCTTTTGCAATGCACCGATTTCCAGCGTCATTTTAGTTCCACATTATAGAGTCCATGCACTGGTATCTGTGAGGCCGGCTCTCTCTCTTCAAGGCTTCAGCAGCATTATGTGGAATCTGACCTTTGACTTCATGCTAACGCTGACATCATCAACATGTTTGGAGCCAGAGAAACAAGATTGTCCAACATGATCTATGACAAAACCGGCGTTATGAGTTTTGACATTTAGACCTGATAAATATACATATACTGGTTTCTTTTTCCCCCCACTGTTTTCTAAAGGCGTCTGCAGTTAATTTGTATTCTAAGAGCTGCAACAATCATGTTTTGGCTACTGAACAGGCTGAAGGGAGGGGAAAATATCATTATCAAACTCTCACCAGTGAACTTCCGCAATGTGCGACCAGTGCTTTTGACGCTGATAGATTTGGCTTGTTTTTTAGTCCTTAAAAGTCCATTAAAAGTACAGCTACTGAAATGTAATTGGCAATGCAAAACCAGCAACAAATTCTCTATTAATTCCAAGACTTTCCATTTCTGATGGACAACTGGAAGTCAGTGTTACATGGCTATATCCAAATATAATGCTATGAAATATATGTATATGTATAAGATATTCTATATTTTCTTATTGTCAACAAATCCCATGAAAAGACCAAATTAGCTCTTAGTATCGTTTACACACAGCTGTTCTAGCCAATCAAATATTAACTTTGGTCTTGTTGCTAATTCTCTTTTTCGCTTCCCTGGCGAGTAATCTCCCCCTGGCATTTGTCACGGTGTGGGGTGCCACTGAGTATAAAAGGGCGAAAGGTGGAGGTATGTCCCTCTTTGGCTAATGTATTTTAAAGATGGAGGCGCAACATGCCGGCCGTCATTCGAGCGACTCGCCCGTATGTATTCTGAATGATTCTAAATGGCAGATTCTACGCTTACGAGAATACTTTGATTAGTTGGTGGAAGTAATTACACATGAATGAGCACATATATGAAAGAACAAAGTTTTTTTTTGCTAAGAATCAACTCAAAAAATTACACAATGTAGTGATGACAAAGAAGTGATGACATTTGCTAACTTCACCTCATACTCTTGAACCAGAATGACATTAAAATGGCAACTTAACTTAAACATACTGTCCCTATGAATTGTATGTATGTAACAGAAATTGTACTTCCAAATGTATTGCTTTGTAAGTCTTTGATGTGACACTCCACTGAGAAAAAAATCACAAAGAGGCCTGCACTTTATGATAACAGTACAATTATAGGACATTGTTGGCCATGGTCGTAGCCTCTTTTAACAAATTATGCCCATGCAAGCAGAGCCCCCTTGGGAGCTCATCTCTACACCACATCCTAGTGAGTAAGAGCAGCCCGAGACGCTAATGTACTCTGGACCCTGCCTACTTCTCCACACCTACCCCACCGTGTCATCACAGGCAGGGCTACTCGCTGAGCAGTAATTACCTCGGACTGACACACACAACAAGGGAGATGCCTTCAAGTAAACACAGTCCAGATTCTGGCCCAGCTCACTTCAAAGCTGGAGCATGCTGATAACAAAGCACACCCTGGAGAGTCCTCCTCTCACCTCCCATGGAGAGGTTGGCCGGGGCTCGCGGGGGGCCGATAGTGGTGGTAGTGTGAGTGAGAGAGAGAGAGAGAGAGAGAGAGAGAGAGAGAGAGAGAGAGAGAGAGAGGGGTGGCTTTTGACAGCACAGCACCTGCTGCATCTTCACTGCCAGGCAGTGCCTCGCCATTTGTCTTGACTGACTGGTTAGCACGGACTGAGGGGATTAGAGCTGGACGGGGGTTCAACCAGAAGGCATGTTGATGGGGAAGGGTGGTGTTGAGAGAGGTGGGGGGATGTTGTGTGACTGGACACACCCTCTGTCATCCCAGTGGAACATTCCAGCTGTCTGTGGCAACTAACACTGCTGTTGTGGGATGATGATGTGTCTGCCCCCACAGGCCGTCGATTCATATCCATTCCTGTGCTCAGTGGCATGTCTCATATTGATGCTATCATCAGTGATCTCAAGCCAGAGATTTTTTTTTTGGTGTAACTTCAATCACTAAAGGCCTAAATTAGTGTTCTGAGCGTCATTAGCATGATCTCCTAATACAATCCAAAGTCTGCTTGTGGCCTTTAAAATCACGCCTTATCCCACATCACTTGGTGTCTTCTCAGTCTCTTATCAGCCGTGGTTTTCTCTGCGGCTCATGACACAGCTGGATCAGGTCTCCTGTGATCAGTCCACTGGAATGAAAGCATCGGTGCAGACCAGACAATCTCCCCGAAAATACTCAAAGGCTGTGGTGAAGGCAGAGGAATGCACCACTGACAGAGGATATTTATGGCAGGGAAGGCTGTGACTACTAGCTTGGAAAGACAAACAATCTGTTTCTCGGAGGGGGATTGTAATATTTATGCAATGTTTATAAGACTCATAATTGCAAAATATCGCTTTGTACAAGTATTCAGCTGCCTGGTGGGTTATGTTTGAAATCCTAGAGTGCTGAAATATTTCCGACTCCTCTTGAAAAACAGGAAAATAGCAAGAGAAAGTTCTGCTCAACATAAATAAAATCCTGCAGTCCCCGAAGAATTTTCACTTCACTGTGGACAATTTTGTTGAATACATTTCTGCATCTATTCTGTCCAAGTGATCACAGAGAAATTGAATTTGAGCCAAAAAAACTAGTCATACTAAAATTGTTTTTTTTAACTGATGACATTCTGCCATTTCGGTTATGTATGCAGATAGTATTTAATGGTGCATATCCTATCGATATGAATACATTATTTTGTGAGAAAGACAATCAAAATATCACACAATGGCCTTTAGTTTTCCTAGTCATGGAGTAAAGGTTTTATCAAAAAGAAAATTTGACCTGAGGGCTTTGAAAGATCCATTCCAATAAAACCATGAATATCAATTATCACATTTCATGGCCCATAGTTAGTAGACATTTTTCTCCAGACCAAAGTGTCAGACGAACCAACTGACCAAATGACCAATATGTACAATACTGCAGAGCAAAAATCTGAAAAGACTATTGTTCTTTTCCAATTTCAACCAAATAAAGTATTCATATTATTAATAATAGGTTGTTCAAGCACTGGTTACTAAGTAAACAGCTGTGTTTTAAAAATACTAAAGCCAGAAAGGTTGTAAGCATAAAACAAAATGTAAGTAGTATTTCCTGCAGGGCTGCTGCTGTATTGCATACCATCTTACAGGTGTTTCTATTTTTCTACTTGTGACATTTTACGTAGTACAACAGTTGTTTCAGGTTATCTACATAACTTTTTCTTTTAATCTGCTGAGTCGAGCAAAGGAGTCCTTCCCATCCCTGGAGAAGCTTCTCTAGAGGTTTATGTCCTGTTGAGGCTTGTCAGCAGAGTACAATACCCAGAGTCTGAATAATGTGGCCGGGAGCTAGTTTATTCAAGCACCTTTTGTTTGCGCTGCATGCTTACCTTTTCCCTTGCTCAATGATCAGATAACCACTAGACAGAAGGGGAAAAAAACATCCTAACTATCTCTAGAGGTGCACTAGCGGCCACTGGCTTGTTGCAGAATGTGTCTCAGTGGATGTTGTGGACTAATTTTATACCGCGTCATGGTTTAGGGCTAACGCATCCATCTAAGAAATCCCAAAAATCCTCAAAGCAACATATTCAAGTCTTAAATGTGTTGTGGATGGTGCCTTATACCACTCGGAGGCCCAATGTAATGCCAAACCTTTCTCAAGCCCCCAGAGTATTCTGTTTCACTATTTACCCATACATTAACAGAGGTCATGCAGTAATGTGTGTGTGTACCCGAACAGCTGCTCTTTGATGTCTGTACCTGGTACTCAACAGGGATACACACATTTCAATGACAAGCTCACACAATTTAGATCCAGTTATTTTTTTGCCTTAAAGGAATAGTACAACATTAGATGTAAAGTTAGATGAGATGTTTGATAGGCTACCACTCTTGTGTCTGTCTGTTAGTTTAGCTTAGCACAAGGACTGAAAACAGGGGGAAACTGATAGCCTTGCTCTGTCCAAATTACCTCAACAATTAACATGTTATATATCTTGCTTCTTCTTTTTTTTAAGATTATTTTTGGGGCATTTTTAGGCCTTTGTTTTCACAGGACAGATGAAGATATTAAAGGGGAGAGAGAGAGGGGGAATGACATGCAGCAAAAGGCCGCAGGTTGGAGTTTAACCCGCGGCCACTGCATTGAGGAGTAAACCTCTACATATGTGGGCCTGCTCTACCAACTGAGCTAACCTGGCCACATATCTTGCTTCTTTAATCCTTACAAAAAAGTATAAAAACAAGTTGTGGTTTTATGGGGGGGTATGTCTTTATAGGTTGTTTCCTGGCCGGGAGAAGTGACTTCTTGGTGTCTTATCACTATGACCAGCGGAGACTACAATAGTCTCTGTGCCTGGCCAAGAACTGAAGAACTGAATGAGAGATGGAGCAGGGACCCCCTACTACATATACTGTATAAAATCAAGTTGCATATTAAATTGGGCCAACAATAACCTGTAGGGCGGCCTAAAGTCTTTATACATATCTTTTTTGCATAGAATACTAAACTATTCAAATAGCCTAATAATTGAGTTATGAGTTTATAAATCATGTTTTAATGTTAAACACACATGTGGCACAGTAAATCGTTAGGAATAACTATCTGTGGTTTGCCTTAGTGACTACCTTACCTATAGGCCAGTAAGCAGTGGGGATTTATATTTGCTAATATGTTGGATTCATGTTAAGAATTTTTTAATTTTTTAAAAAATCTTTCAAAAAGTAACACGAATTTGGAGGCTGCATTGACTCTGAGGACCCCCTAGGGGTCCCGCACCCCCTGTGGAAGATCACTGCCCTAAACCATAACCATAAATAAAGTTAAAACATATTTATTGAGCTTTATAGGT
This sequence comes from Sander vitreus, assembly GCF_031162955.1. Taxonomy (NCBI): domain Eukaryota; kingdom Metazoa; phylum Chordata; class Actinopteri; order Perciformes; family Percidae; genus Sander; species Sander vitreus. The sequence continues at coordinate 14,235,847 of NC_135866.1, forward strand.
GCTGGTCGCCAAATTTAGTTAACTTTGGGCAGAGCCGGGCTAGTTGTTTCTCCGTTTCCAGTCTTTATGCTAAGCTAAGCTAAGCAGCTGCTGGCTGTAGCCTTATATCTACTGTACAGACATGAGAGTGAAAGCGTAGTTCCCAAAATGCTGGAGTAGTCCTTTAAAAAAGACCCATCCCATCCTGTCTTTCTCATTAGATTTTAAAATTTTTTTTAACAAATTCATTTTCAGCTCATACAACAAGAACATTTGTTAAAGCAACATATTTAATGCCTCTGTGGAGCCCAGAGCATCGCTGCTTTGTTGAGGCTGTTCATGCTGTTGCTGTAGAGTGTAAAAGCACTTGGAAACGGCTGGTGGCCAGACAGCTTTTCCCAGCTCTGATTCATCATCATAATTAGGTCACTGGCTCGGTCTGCTGCCTCTCAGGGATCATCTCACAATCACACTCTCACACCACTGTGCACCGCCGATCACTGATCAAAATACTATACTGTGAACGTGCAGTTATCTTTCTCATATTTACAGTACTTGCTACCTTCTTTTTGCACAGTCCATGTCTAATTATTGACTTGTAAATCATTCTCCAACTCGTCTGCTGCTCTTTATCTGTCTCCTCCTGTGTGATTGATATAGATTCAGAGAGTGAAATCAATTAAGGATAATAGCCTCATCAGTTGACGTCAGGAAAAGTGCCCTGTAACACTTTTTATTTTCAGAGTATGTAATGCAATGGAAAATTAATGACTTAGGACACATCTGTACAATTGGAAAATGAATCCTGTTTCCATGATGACAATGATTTGTCTTTAAAAGTCCAGTGCATTCTGTTGTGTAATCTCTCCATAATCACCTCTAAAAGCAGAGATCCACTGTGAGGATGTGGTGCCTCTGCGCAGCCTGTAGCACACACAAACTGTATGGAATCACCTTAAAAATACTAGAGGGGGCGACCTCTAGCTCACCCAGTAAGAGCATGCGCCCCATGTAGGTTGAGGCCTTTGCAGCGGCTCGGGTTCAAATCCGACCTGTGGCTCTTTGCTGCGTGTCATCAACACCCCACCCCCCAAAAAAAAAAAAAGATACTGGAGGACAAACAACCATGTGTGCCGTAATTAAAGTAAACATTTACCAACTGTGCTTATTTAGAGGTTCTGTCTCTAACTTCTCGTTGTCGTTCTCCAGACTTGTCTTTAGTTCTCTTATATCTTCCCCATTAACTGATACTGTGAGCTTTTCTTTTTAATTTGGTTCAAGACTTATTGGTGCCTAAAATTCATTAGAACCAATTACTGACAAGCTGTTTGAACACAGACAGTATATGTGAGGCTCCAGTGGGATCAATTTACTTGTGACTTCTGATGGCTGTCAAAACATCCTCTGAAAGAGGCATACCAAAGCTTGTGTTGTCTTACTAAATGAGGGAAATATTTAATATTTCATGTTTTTGAAACCACTGCTGCTGAAAATAACGATCAAAACATCCTTCTTGTCGTGAGTTCAAAATGAAATGCAGTACATACACATGATGTATTTATAGTGATGACCTACAATACAATACCAGTCTTTTATTGTTTATACACTTTGGCGAGCTTCTTGAAAATATGTTTCCTGTGGTTGTAAATGCTGATATAGAAGATAGAAGACTCTGAATCTGTTTGAATGTGGATGGGACCTTCGTTTATCCTGAATTTAGCTTCTGCAGACGGCAGATCGTCTGAAGATTGTGATCAGCTACTAAATGGCTCTTTTGGTAAGATTGTTTTGGCAACTGCTGTTTCCAAGGCAAACAATGAACTTTCAAATATTAAATCTGAACTATTTCAAATTTGTTATTACTAAATTACAACGCTAACATGCTGATGTACAGCAACTATGTTTGCCATGTAAACTATCTTTGTTTAGCATGTTAGCATGCTAACATTCGCTAATTAGCACTAAACACAAGGCCCAACTGAGGCTGATGGGAATGTCATTTGTTTTGCAGGTATTCGGTCATGAATGAAATATCAATTTTTCAATGTGATAATGGCACTAGATGAAAAGTCAGGAGATCCCTTAAGTTCTTACAATTCACCCTGAGGGGGACATTAATGTCTGTACAAAATTTCATGGCAATCAATCCAATTGTTAACGCAACATTTGAAGTTGGTGTAATAAAGGTTTCTGTTTAAGTGGAGGGAAATGAATCAGTCAAGTGCAGGGCAGGTAATACTACCCAGTGCTTACGGTGTTCAAATTCAAATTGAATGATCAACGGTCTCAAAGGCAGCTCTGATATCTAAAATAATTAAAAAATGAGCAATTTGCTGCATCCGCTTTTCAAAGAATGACATAATCATTATTCAAAATAAAAGCAGGTTCTCTCCACTTAGTGTGACAGCAGCTTCACATCAAACTCTCCTGCACCAATGTTGTGTAAATGACAACCATTCAGAGGTACCTTATTTGAAAACTCTGTCCAGCATCACCTGAAAATGCAGCGGAGAGGACTCTTTGAAAACATTATTTGCCTGGATGGTCTCTATTGAGATGTGGAGGAAAAGGACTCAAGACTGAACTTTGGAGAGCTGCATGTTGAAGGAGAGAAATTCCAAATTAATCAAATAATGTGGTTATATGCTGGTCACCTTTTTAAAAAAGACTCAAGCTATCCAAGTTAAGTGTAATGTATCACCATTCACGATTACAGTTTAGAAAATAGTTTAAATCTGTCCACACAGGTTTATCAGTTAACACTTCATTTTAACCTTCCCAATTTCAAATAAATAACAGTATATGAACACTTAATAACTAGTTTATAACACTTTTATGAGCAGATAAAAGCACATTTTAAGTGTTCATTTAGAATTGGTCCAACACGTTAACTTCTAGTTGTTGCTGCTGCAAAACAGATCCTAGAGTCCTACATCCAACTATAGACTTTAAATAGTTCACTGCTTGAATACATCAATGAACACCTCCTTAATTTGTCATAATCTCTGCTTACAGCGACAATATAGTGTTCTGTGTCCAATATACAACTTATTAATGCTAGATACAAGAAAAATGATGACTTGCAGTCCATCAAATCATCTGTGGTCATAAAGGACTGTGTTGTTTAGATGATCTTTTACAGCTGTGGTCATGGGATTTTGTGGGTTGAACATTGAGGAAATACAATCAAGTTAACATGATCACAGGATCTTTTGACAGCTGACCTCTGCTCAACAAGGAGGCAACAAAAAGAGACCACAGAGCTATTGATTAAGACAACACAGCCTCGTCTGTCTCTGCTGGACTCTTCACTTCAGTGCTTGTAATGACACACCCAACAAAAATCATTTCTGACCTAAATAGAGGGTCAGCCACCATTTCTCAGTTCACAACTGCAGCCTGCCACACATCAAACAGGCGGTCACCTCCTTGTTTTTTCAAACTAAAATGCAATTTCTCTAAAGATGTTCAACCCCTTCACAGTAAACCTTTTTTTTTACTTTAATGAGATAACACATAAGACTATAAGACAGCAGCAAAACTTCAGAAGAATCCATCTTCCCCGGTGATTAAATTATGCTCGCTCGATCTGCATAAATCTAATTTATCAACAAATAGAGCGCCGATGCAAAGGACACCACACAATTAGAGGCAAACAGTATTATCTGGAGAATATGCACCTCCAGCTGAAAAGCAGAGCCATTTTAAGTAGCTAACCAGTCACTTGAGGAGACAACTGAAATGAAAGAGAATAGTCTTTAACAAGATGCGGGAGCTCAATAAAAACATTCCTCCGGGCGCTCTGAGTAAAGGGGAATACACAATCATCTCCTTTCTGATGTGGTGGGGTTAGAAAGGAGGGCTGGGGCTCACTTCCCGGCTAGGACAATCAGACCATAGAGGACGCCCTTAACTTTATTTGTTCCACTTGATGGTAATAAAGGAATCATACTCCCTGATTCGCCATTAAGTCAGCAGGTTTCTGAGAGCTGTGCCCTCCTTTACATCCAACACACTGCTCTCTGAGGCTGCTCTGGATTTTTATGTCGCCTCCAAGCACCAATATCTGCAGAGTGAGGACATTTATTTCACATGTAATATAAAATACATGACAATCAAAAGGATATGCTGCCAAATAAAATGTATAGACAGCTAAAGTAAAGTGGCAAAATCAGATTTTATTTGCACTTCAGCTGCAATGATTAGTCGATTAATTAATTATTTGATTGACAGAAAATTAAATGTGTATCATGTTAATTCATTAATTGTTTTATTCATTTTTCAGATGAAAGGATTAGCTGCTTTTCTTCATCATATATAAAAGTAAACTGAATATCCTTGGGGTTTTGGACTGATTGTCGAATTAAACGAGCAATTTGAGTACATCACCTTGGGATATTTTGGGTATTTGTCACAATGTTCGTACATTTTATAGACAAAAATAAATCAATTAATTGAGAGAATAATCATTAGTCATCGATAATTAAATTAATCATTAGTTGCAGCTCTTATTTGCACTGAAAACGATTAATGACTTCATTCAGGTCTCAAATATGTTCATTTTAGTTGACTTTTGGCAAAGAACTGATTGAATTTCATTTCATCTTTACAATATTTCCCAGCCAAATAAAATGAATGGACAGCTAAAGTAAACTATATTTTATTTGCACTGAACATAATAAAAAACTCAATTAAGGCCTCAAAAAAATGTATTCTAGTTGACTCTTGGGCATGAACAAATCAAATTTTATCTTTTCCTTACAATGGTTCAGCACAGGGATTGTTCTTTTTTTAATCTAATTGCAAAACACCCACAGTCTACCTGCATTTGGCATCTGTGGGGTTCACAATTTACACATAACAGTGTGACTATTAACAGTCTCCCCACCTAACAAATATTTGATCTCACATTCTTTAACACATCCTCTAATAGCAATATGCTTTAAAACAAATGAGTTCCTGCTCCTTCCCCTCCCCTTCTCCTCCCACTATCATCAAATATTCATGTTGGAGGGGAAAGCATTTAACATGTTGTTGTAATCTGAGAAATCAGTCATGCAGTTAATTGTTGTTGTAAAAGGGGAAATCTCGCAAGATTATGAAGCTAATTGGCATTATGTATTCATTGTTATTTCTCTCTGACACTAGTATGATAAAGTGTTGCCCATGGAATAAAACATATATGTGAGTGAGGACAAACAGCGTCACTATTAGAGTTTAGAGTGCCCTCTCGATGGCACTTTCCTTTTATGAGGCAAATGATCTGAATAGGACCTGCTGCTTGTAATGTTTCCACATTAGGTCATGGCTGAGGTTTCCGCAGTGGACCTGTGGCTGTGGTTTGTATCCTCTTGGTTGCACCTGCTTTCCAGCGAAGTTGCTGAAGAGCCCTGGAGACACCTGGCCCAACCCACAGTGCGGCGGTGAGCACCTGGAATAGCTCGACGATGACTCACAGCGAAGAGTGTCTACCTACAGGGGAGTTCAGCCCCTCGCAGCGAGAAAAACAAGTGTCTATTTGTCAGATCACAGCTTTCAGGTCAGCAACTTTTGGGCATTAGGGCAAATGGGAACACACTCTGGGGTTTGTTAGAAAGAGTTCAACTTTGACTGTATCCCTTCAGGCGTTGGACTTTTTGTGCTCTAATCTCTATCTGCCGAAAGCAGACAGCATATGGTAAAAGACAATAAAATGTAGCCTGAGGAAGTCTATTTAATCTTTGATGGCAAGCATCCCAGAAATTCAAGGAGGTTGTCAAAGCAAATGCAAATTTGAGCTTTTTGTGAAAACATTAAAATCTGAATGCCCTGTGCCCCTGCAGTGATTGTTATGATTGAAAAGATTTAAAAAAACATTTTCCTCATGTTACATATATTGATGACATGAGATTAGGATTACTTTCTAAAGAGAACTACACTCTTGCATTTAAACTTTACACACACTTAGGTAAAGAAAGTCATGGGCCCTCAAAGGGTATAACAAGTGAGTGCAGATCAATATAGCTAGTATGTGTTAAATTTCAAGATTGTTTGATGTCTGGACAGGTTCACAGGGAACAGGTTCAGGCCTGATTCAGAGCGGAGTCACATCTCTCCTCATTTTTACATAACCATAACATGAGATGGTGCAAGCTGTATTAAATATCATTTACTTTTGTGCAAGTTATACCATTCAAAGCGTGTAACAATCACAGAATGCTGCTGAGTCCTGCTGAAAGAGCCTATCATACACCAAAGGCTTCACAGATGAAAAGCAACTTCAAGGATGCCAAAAATTATAACAAAATGTCATGAAACTTTATTTCTTAAAGTATCATGAAAATATCAAAATCATTCAGTATCACAGTTTTCACTGTAAATATACAATCATCTCAGTCACGCTTACATTCAATATATAAAAATATAACAGGAAAATGTTGTTGAATAATACACATTATTGCCAAATAAAACTGAGGCACTTGAGAAAATGTATTTTGCTGTTTGAGTGCTGGCAAACTGTTTCTAATGTGCAAAAAAGTTATATTTTCACCCTAAAAAATAAGTTTGCACTTGTTCCCTAAGTAACAATGGCTTCAGTATTCCTCTAGTTATATGTATACTGTCATTCATAATGCGTCTTTTGGTATCGTTTGTGTGGTGCGTATAAAGAAAAGTGGAGGACTGCATAACAGCCATTGAGAGACATTTGTACAAAACACTGCAGATAACATTGTGGGGGCATATAAAACATTCTAGACATGCAGGAAAGTGCATGAATAGCACAGGTAGGTGAGTACACGGCATGACAAAGCTCGACAGCGATTGCAATCACAGAAACACTGCTTGAAACAAGAAGCACGTGAGCACAGAGCTATTTCTCACTCTGAAATGAAATGGACTGTTCCTAGAAGAAGAAAAAGTCTGCATATTTGGGAACAAACCCCCTTCGATGTGATTCCCTGACTGTTCTCCTGGAAAAATAAAGAAGCAACAGAGTTTGTTTTTTTTCTCTGGTAGTGGAAAAGTATCCCAGTTCAGTGTGCTACACAACAACCAGATTCCTCATGCTTGTGCAAGAGAGACATCCTGGAGAAGGTTTTGGAGCAGTTCTTGCATTGGTATTTTTTCACATCCGAATGGGTCTGTAGGTGAGCCCTGAGATTGGACCTGTCCGCAAAAGCCCTGTTGCAGTGAGGGCAGGAGAATGGCTTCTCTCCTGTCGAGGGGGAAATGAGAAAGAAAACATTGTTAAAGATGGTACACAAACATATGTGACTAAAAATGTTACAGGCATCTATTGGCCTATTACTTTTGGCTGGTTGCAACACAGTGTGTAAAACAAAAGCACTCTATTCTGTTGCTGATTGATTGTGACTTTTGTCTAAAAAAAAAAACACACTGCCAAACCTACAGGAAGTAATACCATTCTGAGAGTTGAACATTTTCCCAGCAATATCAGCCTCACTACAAAACAGTTTTAAGATGTGAAACATGGTATAAAGGCTGATCAATCATGTACTAAGTTGAACACAATTAGTATGTGCCTGCAAAAGCCATTCTGCCTCTTCACACAGAAGGCCCCTCTGTTATTTCCCCATCCACTCACCGGTGTGCGTCCTGATGTGTCCTTGGAGCAGCCACGGTCTGGAGAAAGCTTTCCCGCATATTTTGCAAACACAAGGCAACGTGTGAGTCCTGATGTGCATTTTGAGAGCTCCCAGGCTCACATACTCCTTCTCGCAGTATTTACAACTGAAGGATTTCCTCGTTTGGGCGTCGCAGTGCAGCTGTTTATGCTTGAGCAGTCCAGAGTACGTGGAGTAGGACTTGCTACACAAACTACATTGGAATTTTTCTGCGTCCACTCCGTGAGGGTCTGTCAGCTTGGGCAGCATCTGCTCGTCTTCATCACTCCTCGGGCTTTCAGAGCCGCTATGGTCTTTAGAGGATGTGTCGGAGAGCGATGAAGGGTATCCAGAGATGGGGGAGAGGTCACTAGGGAGCGGAGACAGCGGCAAGTTGCTGGTAGTCCACACTGTGATGGGGCTGTACGCTGCCGGGCTCAGGATCTCCGGCTGGGGGATAACAGGCAGGGGAAGACCCCTGTAGATGTGCGGCGTGATGAACACTGAAAATAAAGAAAGTAAAATGGTCATGTGTTGGCTGTCATCGCTTGAGGAGGGAAGAGCATAGATTTCAAAGCCGGCCAATAAAGTTTCAAAAGTTTTGCGATTAAAAAAAAAAAAAAACGCGACTACATGTAAGAACATAAACACTTAAAGTCGGATAGGTCCTTTTACTTTGAAAACTTTACCTGTTGGGCTATCCAGCTCACTATAATTTGGCTTCTTTGCGGAGTTCATATGTTTCTTGACCAGAAAAGAGCGTGGCATCTTGGAAAACAAGTGGACAACTTTTGGCAAACTTTTTTCTTGGAAAATATAGCGGCGAGTTTACTTTGTGAAGACGGAAATCCTTAATGCTTATGTCCAGTGAGTGTCATGGTGCGGCGCTGCGCTCTTGGAAACAGTGCAGTGAGTAGCTGTAAAGAGCTGTAAATACTCCCCATCAGGTGCATGGGAGGAGCCACCCACTACCATTTACATATACTGGGACCTCAAACCAATTAAATCTCGCTTTTACCACGGAGTTTAAAAAGCGCTTTTAGCCTATAGGAGCACATAAGGGGCTTGTTTAGTGCCATTTACTTCAGTTAGACAGGTGCTTTGTGCAAGACGTGTGTATGTGTGTTGCAAGGATGCATGTGAACATGGCATCATATGTTGACAGCAGAGTTACCTAAATTAAACGTAAAAAGTGCAGAGCATGCGTTTCTTTTGTTTAAATACTCCAGCAACTGCAGAGAGAAGGAAGAAAATGAATAAGAGATGCAGGGTGAGATAGACAGGATTTTTTCAGATGTCATTACTAATGCAATCACTGCACAGTTTGCTTGGTGCTACTGATGATTGTTATGTTACAAACCTCTGGGGACTTGATTATCTAGTATGGGTGGCATATTTGAATTTGAAAATAGTACTAACACCAGAACCCTTGATGATGAAGATAACAACTTGATTGAAGGAAGATTTATCATCTGTATTCATACACATTTCCTATACACACAAATCTATTGAACAGACAAATCTGTGACTTCATGATCAAACCAACAACTGGACCAATGCTGCCATCCACATTGTTATTCTGTGGCTTTGCCAGAGAATGGCCCTTCCTAATGCAGTTGAGTGTGAAGAAAGCCACACATTTCCTCGCCAATAATGCAATAAAGCATTCCTACTTGAAATGTAAATTTAAGAGTAGTTTCCTCTCAAGGTCAGACATGATACCATAATCAGATTTATCCCTCCTGCAGCAGCAGCTGAACTGGACAAGGAGAGGCAAACTTAGCAGTCTACGCCCCCTTGTGTTCAACTCAGTTCTTCTGAGAGGGCCAGGAGTTGAACATCTAAAAGTAACAAGGCAGGGGGGAAAAAGAAACACAAAGGCTTAGCTATGGTGATATTGCAAAGCAGCTCCTGGAGTAGTTTGATTGGCTAGGTCAGCAGATATGAAAAGCTCCTTATGTCTGGGGCAGGCCTTAAGTTAATTGTGAAATGCTTATCTTATCTAGAAAACATAATTGCAGATCATGAATAGTTTCCCTTTGTGCCAGCTTGGATTATAAAGGGAAGGGAAGGTTATCTGTGCATAATAACTGCCGGCTACTGTCACACATTCAGCGTGCTGTATAGGATGTGTGAGGAGTGCTGGTGTTTGGTGGTGATCCAGCAGAAAACATTGTGCACCTTAAAAGATAATGCTTCAACATCAAAATTACCCTCCAACCAAACCATATCCAAGAGAAGCAGACCATGCATGGCCAGGTGAAAAAAAATGCTGTCTTGCAGATTTCAAGCTTCAGTACTGTTTTTCTGCATTCAGAGCGTGTGGATGCTGTTTTACTAACAGTAATGAAAGGGGAGTGAAAGCACAGTGTGCAGGCTTAAATCATATCACTAATTCTGAAAAGCAGAGGCTGTAGTTTGTGAACTTGGAAATTAATTAACAGAGAGGAAACCGTGTATCCTTGGCCCTGCATTGTGTCATAGCGGGATGATAAGCTCCAGCAAAAATGTGGTCAATTAAAACATGAACATGCTTTTGATTTCTGGTCAAGCACAGGTAAAATGGTAACATTTGCTTTTGTGAGGAGGCAGCAGCAGCTGCTCAATGCAACATCCAGGTATTGTCTATCAGGCAGTCTAGACATCATCTTCTTTCATCTTTTCATTTCCCCAATGTGGTTACATTTCCATGTACAAACAGATGATGTTTTGTTGAATTCATGTTTGCATATTTCCATCATTCATCATCTTCTTTAAAAAAACATCTTGAACAAACATTGTTAACTTCCCAATTACACTGTTGACTGATGAACAACTGGACTGAGAAGTGATTATTTCTTCATTTCTTTTTCTTTTTTTCTTTGTAATTACCTTTTCATTCCTCATTCTTAATGCAACCCCACTTATCTGGCTCAGAGTTTTCAGGAGCCATCTTTGTATAAGCTTTTAGCTCCTTACCTCTCCTGCACATGTGTTTGTTTACTTTTAATCCACATACTGTATTTCTAGTGTGTCTGTATGTATGTATGTGAATGTCTTTGTGTACATATATCAGAATTGGTACTGATTTCAATCCAACATATCTGCATCAGATCAGGAACATCCGACAGGTACATGTAGGTCAGATTGGTTAAAGGTACAATGAGGTCAAATGTAGTACTCTTACAAGGCCTCTGGTGAGACCTGAAGGCTTTACGAGGGCTATAATCTGGGTGTGAATTAACTTTGGTTTGCTAATGGATCACAGTTAAGCCTAGGAAGGACAGGGGTGGAGAGCCTCACAGTGGAATTACACTTAGAGATGTTGCTGTTGTAAAGCGAAGTGTGATGTGACTGAGCCCTTCCATTTAATCATACCAGCAGATAACACTGAGCACATGATGTAGGCTGCAGCACCAACAGGAAGCAGAATAGGCCTTACTGGTCCAGAGCTGCAGAGGTTTATCTCCTTAGATTAAACAACCCTTTCAGAATAAGAGAGATGGTCTGTGTTGGATTATAGACTTAAATGCTGTATGTGCTCCTCAGTTTGTGAATAAGGTCTGTCTATGACATGCAGCTAGGGATTGGCATAGGTGGGAGCAGCGACTTGCATCATGTGGGGAAACAGCGGGACTCCTCAGCTGGCATCATGACAGCATGGGAAATGAGGTGCACCTGGTCAACTCACGCAGCTGCTCACGAGAGGGCCTCAGGGAAATGGTCCAAATACTACCGAGTGACTGCAGCCTACTGTGTGTGTGTGTGTGTACGTGCGCGCGTGTGTGTTTTGAGGAGCTGCAAGGTGTGTCCATTGACAACACAAACTGAGTCATGAAAGTCTGATTTTGCAAAGACTGAAAAATCCACCCATGCTATATTTTCTCTTTTAAATGCCATTTAGCTCAGGGAAGTTGTAACATACATTCACACACACTGGCCTTTAATGTGAAAATAACTTTTATAGGCGTTGCGTTGGAACAAATAAAATATTATTTTCTTTCGTCTTTTGCCGCAGATCTCATCTGTAAGCGGGCAAACCTTTTTATGAATCCCGAGTGAATACACACACGCGCGCGCGTGCGCGCACACACACACACACACATACACACACACACACACACACGCATACACTCGCGCGCAGAGGACCGCAGTGCACGTAAATGTAATTGGCATGAAAAAACGCTTTGTGAGATGTTTGTGCATCTTCTTTAGCACGGGTGTTATGTGGGACAGAGCAGCAGACGTCCCCAGAAACAGTAAAAAAGTAAAACCATGTAATATTTATGGATCCAGAGTTGTGCGGGTGCCTTGGGTAAACGAAGTCGATTGACGCGCGCGTTAAACCATTCGCATGTGATTTCCAGCTTCAGTCATTTTGGCAGCACGATGCGAGAGAGAGACAGACACGGAGCTGTGAAACTGGACCCTCTGCCAGAGATGTCGACGGAGAGGAATCCCTGAAACCGCTGCTACCCAGGAAATATGGACAAATCTGGTTTTCTGTGCGAGTGCGGGCTGTTTTTCTGTCGGTTTGTGCACATCGCTACAGAGTGTAGTGGACCAGGATGTCGTGTGGGCGATGCTGCCACAAGGGATACATTGTGATTTCGCAGAGATTTTTTAACAACCCTTGCATAAATTAAAATAAGAAAGATCGTCACACAAGGGATTGGAGTCCAAAGGATCTAAAACATCACCACCTGTTACTAGAAAATCAGGTAAGCCTCATAGACCTTTTTTTGGTTTACATTTACACTGCCTCCTAATACAGTCCACGACGAACGTAGGTAGTTCATTATTATGCCAAACACCCATGAAACGAAACATTAATCCGTTTAGAATGTACTTTTTTGAGATGTAATCTGCCTTAATGCTGCGCACCAAGATTGATGTACCAATCACCTAGCCTATATGATCCGATGCATAATAAAGCATCCCACCCTCTATTAGACACATTTTGTGTGATGCACTGAGCTGAACACTTTTCTTATAATGGACCTCATGATGAAACACCCTTTCATTACTGTATGATTTGCAGGGGATATGTGGGGTTTTAGAAACCTTCACATTGCCTCAGTGCAGGTAGCCTATACACAGCAGCACCCGCAGTTCCTCCAGCCAAGGCAGTGGCAGCAGACCTCTTTTCATCCATAGTGCTATTCAGCAGCGTTAAAGTACTCTCTCTGCACTGGATGCCAATATTCAACAATATAGGCTTTTTATTTTTTTACAAAATAGGCCATTTTATGTTTACAAATCACTCATCTGCAGCTTCTTCTTGGAAAAAGCATCAAGGCGACATCCATCTGTAATAAACCTGAAGAGTATTTCAGCACAGCCTGCTGCTGGTCCACTGTGTTTTATAGCCTCGCAGAAAACTGAATCCTCCAGTGTTTCACAGAATTAATGTTGCTTCTTTGACTGTAAACTGGTGTGGCAGGGTGCACATATGCACAGGTCTGTTTCTTTCTCATTATGGGCTGCAAGATGAAAGGCAATCACTTTGTATCTAAGAAGCCCACTGAGATGTAGAAATCAGACTTCCCATCCAAGATTTCTGTGCTCATAGAAGCACGTGCTGAGTCGAGCTGAGCTGAGGTGAGCAGGTCCATTCGCTGGTCATAGGTCAGGAGCAATCTGTTTGATGTACTGGAGGTCTCACTTTCCCACAGAGGGAAAGACGTTGACATGTCATTGACAATTTTATGCCCTAGCACATGCATCCCCTCCCCCCTATTTCTGCTTATGTCCTAAATCAAATAGCAGTTTGGCCAAGTGACAGAGGTACACTGGCAGAAAATCAGGCCTGAGTGAAATGGTGTCAGTCACGTCCAGTCAATATGTCAGATGGGTGAAAGAGGAAAGAGAGCCAGGGACAACTTGTTTGAATCCTCCATAACGGGTTGCAGTCTGGATGTGCTGATAATTGGAAAAAAGGAGACTGTCACTAAATTTTACCCAATATAATCACAATCTAAAGCACACTGGCATCAATCACGATCTGGAAACAATGTCTACACTGCACAACAAAGAGTTCCTCCACACTTTATCTTCCCTACTTAAGTAATCAATAATCTGCTGTTTCTCCTGCAACTGAATCCCATCGGGTCGTTTAAGAATCCGAACTATTTAAATGTCATGAAACGCACAAGTGGATATGTTGTCCTAAAGGCATTACTGGAAGCAGTCAATGTACACAGTGACATCAATTATGTATGTTAACACATTCAAAGTGATGTTGGGAATATTCAAGGTTGCACTGTTAGTGCTTTGAGAGAAGCATGAATTAATTTCTTAATGTCATGTGGCTTCATTCACTGACCTATTTTGATCATGAAAAGGAGTGCTGTGCTGAAAATGATGCACAAAAGAACTTGACAAGGCTGGCAGAAAAAAATGGAAAAGTAGCAATGAGTTCCGGGGGAGTAAAAGGTAGAAACTAAAACATGACGTTGCAGATTTTTATGCATGTGAAGAAAACAGTCCTCAAAATAGAGCAATCCTTTAACATTTCCCTGCAGCGATTGTTCTATCTAAAGGGCAGCTAGGAGAGCGTACAGTATGTCACTGTAGAGCTGGACATCTTCATTACAATCTAGCCCCGGAGCCCGGCAGCAGAGAGGCAAATGTATCACACCTGATGTTTCTTTGGGGCTTTTATAGCAACTGTTTGGTCGACCATCCATACAAACTGCTCCAGATGTTGAATTCACAGAGGAGAAGCCATATGCTTTTTTATTACGGTGTGATGTATGAGCCGCACAAATAAAAGAAAGTGTGGATATCTCTCTCAGAGAGTGCAGAGTCTGTGCCACAAAGTCACTTACTGTCATGCAACAAGAAAACCATTAGTCTGTCTTAGCGGAGACTGATGGCTAATGAAGCAAATGTACACCAAAGTCTCATGGCGGGGAAGACAGAAGACACAACTCTCATTTATATGCGCCTCATATACCAGCCCATCTGATTTAGAGGTTCAGGACTGCAACACAGACCAACACTGAAAGCTACACATAAGTGATCACTGCCCTAAGTAAAGCAATAAGGGGTGAGATTACACATAATGATGTATGATACTAGCACACTGCTTCAGCGACAAAGACCCTCAGACATAACATCTATAGCTCCAACACTGCATTTCTGTTGATTCCTTTATGCTTTGCAACATATAAGTAGCCCAGGCCGGACAATTTTAGGTCACATTTGATTAATGTGGAGAGTCTGCTTATTTGTTAAGCACCACTGCCTTGACAGCACGCTGGAGAAGCAACTCAACCCTGATGGGAGGCAGTCTTCTTGTATGCTGTAAATTGCATTATTGTGTTTCCTTTGAACAAATTAATTCAACATTCAACCTGTGAATAGTAAAATAGCCGAGAGCAGCAGAACATACTGAATGGCTGTCATATGTTTCTGTGCACTTTACCAGTTGTGAACACGCCACAAGCAATTAAGCATTTATGCAGGGCTGAAATAATCAGTAGCTCAACAGAAAGAAATGTAACCTCTAACTGTTTTGAGAATTGATTCATCATTTGTGATTTGCTGCTGTTTTCTGTTTTATATCACAATAAGTTGAATTTGCGTTTGGACTCTTGTTCCAAAATAGAATAGTCGATAATGAAAAGGTAGTTGCAGCCTTACACGTGTCAGATATTGTGGCAGTTTTCAGGTGAATACGTCACATTTTGCAGTTGTAAATGACCCTAAGGGAATCATGCACATTTTCCAGGAAATAAAGTAAATATAAACTTCATTAGTTTCTAACTGCTGCTTTAATCTCCAGTAAAATGTACTACTATTTAAGGTTCATGAATTTACAGAACTTAAATTATATCCCAAGACAGTCATTTGTTTCATGTCACACAGTTTGAATTCATAAATAATTTGCCAGAGCAATTGAGAGACAGTTCTACATTTCCCTACTTTATATTTAGTAAGTGAGCAGATGTGCCTCTCAACCGTGTAGCTTCATTTCGACGTAGCCTATAGCCTTTAGCAATATGCTGAGCTTTTTAATCCTTTCATGTACTCTACACTCAGCATGGTGCCATTTCCAGGCCCCCAAGTCTTCCCCTGCTTGGGCTCCATTGGTTGAAATACAAAAATTACTAAATATGTATACATATAAAGTATAATTAAGAGAGTGAATTATGTAATTCAATGTAGTATAACAGCTGCATGTTCATCTGTTGAACTTAATTAAGACCCTCATGTAAGATAACATGCTTGACTTGCCCAATCCATTTATCCACAGACGCTGCCCTATTATATCATATGTTAAATAAAAAAAGATTACAATCTAATTCAGGAGCTCGACAGTATCAAACGTGCTGCAAAGTGTCTTCTAGCTATAGTTTAATGTCCTGCGTATGTCTATTTCTGCTCCCTGATATCCAGCAATATAACTGTGACAATTGTGAAATAATTCTCGCTGAGTTAAGTTGGCAACCACCTGATATCTGGAGGCTCCCTGTTGCCAAAAAACATGCATCATAGTCCGGAAGGTCAAGAGCTCAGTCTATAAATGTGTCCATCACTAATTTACTCCTCCTATCATTCATGAGCATCTGGCCTAGAGATCCACATTGGCTGTTGCCGGGGCTCAGGTATTGATTGAGTTACAAGATATAGTAAAAGACTTTATTTTTTGATAAATGCTTTTTAAAAGAACTGAAAACATGAGATACTTTATCTTGTCTAAATAATCCATATTGAACTTAATCTGACAGAAAAGAAGGATAAGTAGCACTTCTAGCAGCACACAAAATGGGCTCTGTTCAACACAAGATGTGCTCTGCAAATACCAAACTGTTCAAACAACTGCTTCTTTCCACGAGCCGTTCACTGCAGGAGTGAGTGACGGTTGACTTTATTAATGTGTCAGGAATTATCAGGTGACGAGGAACCTGCACACCACATACGTTTAAACACTATTTTTTAGATTAAAGTCATGTAGAGCTGAAACGATTAGTCAACAGAAAATGAACCTTTGATAATCAAACAGCAAAAGACAAAGCATCAAACTGTCTCTGATTCAAGTTTCTCAAATGTGATGATTTGCTGCTTTTCACTGTAAATTGAATATTGTTGGGTTTAGGACTGTTGGTCAGATGAAACATGACATTTGAAGATGCCGCCCTGGGCTCTTAGAATTTTTGATGGGCTTTTCCCTGACATTTTATAGACCAAACAATAAAATAAGAAAATTATCATTTCAGCTTTATAATTGCATGAAAAAGCCCAACAAAAATGTGCCATTTTTAAGCAGTTCCAGTTTCTAAAATATGCAGGTATTTGCTGTTTTCTTCTATGATAGTACATTTATTATCTTTGCACCATTTATTTTGAAGTATTGGTCAGACAAAATAAGTAATCTGTACTATTCACCTTGGGTTGTAGGAATATTTGATCATTTTTCTCCATTTTCTGACATTTTATAGCCCAAACCCTCAACTGATTATTATAGGAAATCATCTGCAGATTAATCAATAATGAAAGTAATTGTTAGCTGCAGCCATAAAGCCAAGTGAGGAATAGTAAAAGCATTTTCTTTCTTTGCCACTCTCACTCACTGAATAGGGCATATGTTATACTCCAGAGATACAAAATCAAAACCGATCAATGCAAACAGACCCAAAAAACCCAGGCAAACACATAGCTACAGATTGAGACACAAAGATGTCTACATACATACATACATACATACATCTAGCTAAGGTTTCTACAGTATAGCAACATTTTTCAAAATAAGTATATAGAAGCTAAAGTTACAATAGATAACTGGCAACAACATTATAAATCATATTCTGTTGTCACACAAAGAGCACAAACCAACGAAATCCTGTAACCTTGAACAAAATCAGTGCATGCTGAAAGATCAACTATACGGGCAGCGGAAAGGAAATGGCGAAAATCTAAACACCCAGATGATCTGCTTACCTATCAGTCTCTTCTTTCCTCCTTCGCTGCCTCTATTTCTGCAGCAAAAAGCTCTTTTTTTTTATCAAACCAAAATTGAATCCTCTTTCTCCAACCCCAAAAAACTTTTTTCCATCTTCTCTAACCTCTAGATTCCCCCAGTCCACCTCCTCCCTTCTACCAACCCACTTTGTCAACAACTGTAAAAAAGACACTCTTCATTCTCCCCCACACTTCCTGAAATCATCTTACTATCCATCACATCCAGTACTCTTTCCTCTTTCACCCCTCTATCTCCAAATCAAATTCTTACTTTGATTACCTCCGCCTGCCCAACCACCTGCCCCCTTGATCCTATCCCTTCTCACCTTCTCCAGTCTATTGCTCCTGACCTTCTTTCTTTCCTCACCCATCTCATCAACATCTCCTTGTCAACTGGCTGTTTCCCACACTCGACTCGTCTGAGGTAAATAACTACAGACCTGTCTCCCTTCTTCCATTTCTATCCAAAACTCTTGAGTGTGCCATTTATGATCAACTCTCTACTTATCTCCACCAGAACAACCTTCTTGATCCCCACCAGTCTGGCTTCAAGGCTGGCCACTCAACAGAAACTGCCTTCCTTGCTGTCACTGAGCAACTTCACATCGCTAGAGCAACCTCTCTCTCTTCTGTCGTCATCCTTCTGGACCTTTCTGCTGCCTTTGACACAGTGAACCACCAGATCCTCATTTCGACACTCCAGGATCTGGGTGTCTCAGGCTCTGTGCTGTCTTTGCTCACATCTTACCTGACAGACCGAAACTACCGGGCAACTTGGAGAGGATCTACCTCAGAACATTGCCCACTCAAAACTGGGGTTCCTCAGGGATCAGTCCTGGGTCCCCTCCTCTTCTCTCTGTACACCAACTCTCTCGGGTCTGTCACTCGCTCGGCTTTTCTTATCACAGCTACGCAGATGACACCCAACTAATTCTCTCCTTTGAGAAACTCAGTTAGCAACACGTATCTCGACCTGTCTGACTGACATTTCTTTTTGGATGTCCACACACCATCTGAAACTCAACCTTGACAAGACTGAGCTCCTTTTCCTTCCAGGGAAGGGCTCTCCTACCCAAGACCTGACTATAGCAATTGACAACTCTGTGTTAGTCCCCACCCAGACTGCTAGAAACCTGGGTGTGACACTTGACGACCAACTCTCCTTCACTGCCAACATTGCTGCAACTACCCGATAGTGTAGATACATGCTGCATAACATCAGAAGGATCTAATGCAGAAAGCGGCACAGGTTCTGGTTCAGGCTCATCTCACGTCTAGACTACTGCAACTCCCTCCTGGCTGGCCTGCCTGCATGTGCCATCGGGCCCCTGCAGCTCATTCAGAACGCAGCAGCTCGACTTGTCCTCAACCTCCCCAAGTTCTCTCACACTACACTGCTCCTCCGCTCTCTTCACTGGTTACCAATTGCTGCCCGCATCCGCTTTAAGACACTAGTATTTGCATAGGGGGCCACGAACGGATAAGCCCCAGCATACATCCAGGACATAGTCAAACCCTACACCCCAACTCGCCCACTCCGCTCTGCATCAGCCAACCTGCTTGCTGCCCCCTCACAGCAAAGGGACAACTAATCACTCAACGAAATCCCGACTGTTTGCTGTCTTGGCTCCTAAATGGTGGAATGAACTCCCTATTGACATCAGGATGGCTGAAAGCCTACGCATCTTTCGCTGAAGGCTAAAAACGCATCTCTTCCGGCTACACCTCGGATAAACATAAAAAAAACAACTATATATGTATGTATCTCTTGAAGCTGCACTTTCATATGGCGCTTTGTAGTTTTGCTTATTTAAAGCTAATGTACTTGCACTGGAGTTTGCACCTTCAGGGTTGAAAGCACTTAATTGGAAGTCGCTTTGGATAAAAGCGTCAGCTAACTGACATGTAATGTAAAAAATCTGCCAAAAAATTCAGCAGCCTCTCCAGATTTAGATAAATCCACAATTCCTCAGAACCAGGCCCGCAGTCAGGAATTATGGACAGGGGGACAACATTTTCCAAATTGGGCCCTCTAGCACCATAACCCTTTGCATTGGCCAGGGTACCCTTTGAACTCACCTGCATGACGGGCCTGCTCATAACTAAAATATGGAAGAAAAAATACACCCATCTAGAGTTAATTTCTTGGGAGGTTAAAATTGTGACAATTGATCAAGAAATAACTTAAATGTTGGAGTAGTGTTTTCCTGTGTTTACGATGAGTAAAAAATAAATAAGTAATCATGATTAGTAGTCTTCATTATGTGTGTTCTACAGAAAGATTAAAGGAAGGGTGGTAGTGGGATCGTGATGGCGCAGTGGATATGACACATGCCTTTGGTGTGGGAGACCTGGGTTCGATTTCCACTGCGATACATCAACCAGTGTGTGTCTGAGCAAGACTTAACCCCTGGTTGCTCCAGAGGCGTGCAACCTCTGACATATATAGCAAATGTCAGTCGCTTCGGATAAAAGTGTCAGCTAAATGACATGTAATGTACATTACAGATGAGGCTGGTAGGAGAGCATAGAAATGTCAAGTTTTAACATAAACTGAGCAGATCCTGTGAAACTTCACTGTTGAGGCAGGACTCTTTTGAGTAACATAATATCTGCTATCATCCCTCGCCAAATTAAAAAGCTGCACTCCCAGGCACCATTGTTCCAGGTCACCGAACAAGTGAACAGTACAGTAAGTGAAACCCATCTACATTTTTTGAGTAGTAAAACTACATTTGCTGGAGCACTCTGCACACAGCTGCTCCACCTGCGTTCACAAACGGCCATTCATCATCGTGTACGGGCCACAGCTGTCCTCAAGAGATGGAGATGTCCTGTTACAATCTTCACATCATCCAGGCAATCTAACTCTGCTCCTCTCTCTTGGTTTCCTGCCATTGTGTCAAAGACAAGTGCATTATTTGAAAAACATTGCTCGGCAAATTGGTAGGACTGAACATATCTGATGCCGTGGTTGTAAAAGGAGTTACGCTGACTCGACTTAAAAGGCACAAAAGGTTCGGCCTATTTAATCTGTGGATTCTCGCAGAAAAATAAAAGGAAGTGCTGGCGCTTGACAGGATGTACAGGAGGGCACCTGCTAAGACAAAGTGCTCATCTGAGAGCTGCAGACACATTTTCAGTTGACCATGTGAAGACATTCATTTTTAAAGCAGGGCCACAAATGATGTCAGGATTTCTCTTACATCCATTACAGAGTTGGCTCGTCTCTGACTCCGACAGCTCGATGTTGAGCGGCAAGCAGAGAAAGGTTGAAAACTCTGATCTTGTATCTCTAAAGTCAATAAACCTTAAATAATAAATGTGTGGAACACACATCCATTCACATAGTAAAACAATACATGAAGGATTCCATATATATTTTCAAATGCATATCAATAATAGTTTTCTCAGTTATATTGCAAAATGTGCAACATCTGTTTTTTCATATACTTGTACATATTAATATTTAATAGAAATGTGAGTACATTTTACAACTAATTTGTTGTATTAATAATTTTTGTTGTACTCTGATTATTTTAATTGTGTATTATCTTAATTATGGATTATTGTCTGCAGAATTATTTGCCAAGTAGTTGATTCATGGTTCAGTTGTTTGATCTATAAAATGTCAAATAATTATAGAAAATAACAATTCCCATCACGCTCAAGGTGATGGCTTCACATTGCTTGTTTTGTCCAACTACAGTTCTGAACCCAAAGGTATTAAATCAGGTAAATAAACAGATTTTTGGCATTTTTCCGCACAAAATGACTGAAACAAATTGATTATGATTAACATTTAACTTTCTGAACTACAGCCTCCATAATGATCAAAGTTGAATCAACATCTCTCTAAAACACAAACTGTACATTATAACCATTGCAGAACAGACTGCATTAGCTTTACCTAATACCTTTATAATAATAAGCAGACTACTGAGTGTAAAGTATGTCAACATATTAGATCCCCACAAATTAGTCAATTTAACTTGAGTTAACTTTATCGCCATTACAAAAAATGTAGTTCAGACCTTATGATGCACAACTGACAACATTCAAGACAGCCTGCAGAATTAACCTATAATATTTTGATTACTATATTATTATATTACTATTTTTACATTATTTTTCTTCTTTTTTAAATGCAGCTGTTTTCAGGATGAGTAGCATTGAGGTAACTATTTGTGGCTATGTACGATTAATAACTAAAATATGATGATGGTAAAACAAAATAAATTTGTTTTAGCTACCAACCTAAATTCATATATTGATGTAAAACCAAATACAATACATATTACCTGTCTAGGAGGAAGAAGACCCATTCAGGATCACTTTAGAATCCTTTCAAATCCCATAATTCTCTCCATCTGTTTAATAAGAGACCAAAGTGTGTTTTTGTGTTTTCTCCCGCTCTATCTCTGTCATTTACCCTTATTAAATAAATAAAATAACTATATAGACAATCTTCTTGCTGATGGTCCCGTTGGCATATGTAGGTCATATAGAGGCATCAGTATTACATTGAGACTGTTTCATAACCAATTAAAAACTCATTGTAGCTGCTTTAAGATAAACTGATATCACATCATCTAGAGCAGTGTTTCTCAAACTTTTTTCAATAGTGTACCCCCTTTTGAATTGCTTTTTTTAAGCCAAGTACCCCCCCCTGCCCAGCGCAAAACATTTTTGGTAGAAAAAAAATTTCTCTGTAAAGAGGTAGAATACAGCGCCGGCAGTGATAGATTCACTAAACAATAACCTTTTTTAAAGGCTGCATTTCAAATGTTTAGAATCCATCACTTAATTCGTTCATTATTATAGTATAATTATTTTAGGAATTATGTATGACATATTTTTAAATTGGCATTTTTGCAGAAATATCACGTACCCCCTGCAGTACTCCAAAGTACCCCTAGGGGTACACGTACCCCCATTTGAGAAACACTGATCTAGAGGATTTCTGCATTGACGCTAACATATTATTTTTAACAAATACATGAGGTTTTATTAAAGCTGCTGTTACTTTATACAGTACTTTATCAGGAGTCAATGATTTATGCATTAAATGTATCTTGAAATGCATTTCCTGTAAGTTTTATTTTTTTAAATCCTGCAGAGCAATGATCATAGCGGTTAACGCCACGGCTCAACAAAAAGGTGGAATCGAGCCAACAATGCATTACTAACGAGGAGGATTTTTCAAGGATCTACTATTGTAACTTAATAAACACTTTTAAAGAGTCATTTAGGCTTGGCATACAAAAATGGAAGAATATGAGTTAATTGCATTTTGGCATTTATATGCACAAATCCACAGGTTTTTATGAGTGAGGTGTTTGAGAGGATCCTTCATCGCAGGCTGAAGAATGGGATTCACAGTTTTGAGTTTGCTTTTGAATTTCCTTTTTTTGTTTTTTCCACCGGATGTTTATTTGGGGAATAAAGCTGTGAATTGCTTCTGATCCACATCCCACATAAATGCAGTTGTTATATTGACATCACACTCATCTGTGTAGTTGGCAACTGTAGATTACATCTTTTCATTCGTAGTCAGAAGCTTTGAATCAACAATATTCAGCTCTGTTTTTTAGCGTTATTTGAAGACTGAATGTTTTGTTTTTGTTTGTGTTGAATAGCAGCTCCTCGCCTGCAAGTGGGTTTAGTATCACAATGATATCTTAACTACATCCTCCTTCTGTTACTGCAGCACAGCCACCGATCAGGGACCGCCAGGAGTGAAACCCTTACTACACGATAGCCTCATTCTGCTCTTCAGCACCAGCTCTTCAACCCCCACAGCCGACCAGGAGAAGTGACAGCACTGCTCTCCAACCACCCAAGTCTGACAGCCATGATTCGGGGAGGCCCTCTGCCACAGTTCAGATCAGGGATCAACTCACTGCTTGATGGCTAGATCTCACCGTACAATGAGCTGGGGGCCTTTCTACTGAGGTAAGTCTCCGACTTCCTCTGCAGCACAGGTTCTATTATTTAAGTGTGAGCCATTTTTGTTCTGTACTCATTTTGTCAAGTCAAGTGGCAGTCTTGTCTTATTAAAACTGAGTGGAACTGGTTTATGTAAATGAGGCTCTTGCATAGCATTTCCTCAAGACTGTATACTTCTGTATCTGTCTGTAAAGAGCAAGTCAGATAATATGTGGCATTTATTGTGACTTTTCTTTAAAACCACAATATGACTCAGGTTGTGGTACTTTTAATTTCTCCTGCTGTGGCCCAGTTTTATGCTCTCTCTGACAAGACATCAGATATGGCAACACACTTTTATTTCTGGCAGCGAAGGATTCAATATTGAAACATTTATTAGGATACCTGGGTTCTCACCTTTGCTAATGAATTATTAATTTACGCTTTATGGCCTCCAGTTTTCTCCCGAGATTGCTCAATGGGGATTTTAGTGACTAGCAGTTAAGTTGAGATAGAATAATAGAAAAAATAGGTAACCTGCTAACAATGCTTATATCGGCTGTACGGTTTTGCTGCAGCGAGCCGGCCTTTTTATTAAGCATTTTCCTCTGCAGTCTAACTCAATCTTTTCTCCATTGCAGTATCTCTCACTGCGTAGTAGCACATGGATTTCAAGACTTCAAATGAAGAGGTTGGTAGGATTCAATCAATGTTTATTAGTATTATATAAACAGCCTTGGCATTATCAAGTGCCTGAAATAGCATCACTGAAAGCATGCGGCTAGAACAGCACATACATCTGGGGCAATGTATGCAGCCTCAGTGGCTCCACCTGCCCTTATAATACATCCATTGTCACACCCATGGGCGTAAATCTGATCTAACAGTAGGGGGGGGACAATAAACATAAGAGCAATTTTTGAAGGGGACACAAATAATACAACCACAATTATACTCGTAGAGGACATGTGTAAACAGAGGAAAGCCTTAATACTATCATTAGTGTAGCATGGAGACTGTACCATTATCTTTCTTTTCAGCATTTCTCTTGATTCAATGAAAAAGCTGACTAAATTGACCAAAATATTCTTCTTTAAAACCATGTATTTAATTTAAGCTGTTTACAATCAAGCCACAAAAATAACTTAAAACATAATGACTTATTTTGAAAAAGTGTCCCCATATAAAAGAAATACAATACTTTTGTACGCTTGTTAAATTAGCTGATCAAGCTCATCTGCTAACCCTGACAGCCACATGAGCCACACTGTCTGCAGCAAACCCACTGATCAGCCACTTAACATCATATTGAACAAAACACAACTGTAGATCTTCAATTTACAGTCTATGATAATAACCCTAATATCAGTTCACACACATAACGTTAGGCTTATCGCCGTGGTAACGTTAGTTGTAGTGGGTGCATTTCTATCCAACAAGCTAGGTAACGTTACATAATATTACTAACTAACATAACTAACTTTTTGTCATGACTAATTCATTAATTACTCAGCATCATTTCCATTTGAGAAAAGAACAACATCATCCGATGTTTAATGTGAATAAAACAGCCTTGAACCGCCTACTTACTAGCTACATTCCTGTCACTACCGATGTGACTATGAGTAGAGATCCGATTCCTAACGTACAGCAGGCAGTGGACCAAACCACTGTGAGGCAAAGGAGGGGGAACTCAAAATGTTTCTAAACTTAAAAAGCATGTTTTGGGTTTTGTATTGTTTTACTACTTACACAGATATTTTAAGTATACATTTTTATGTTATTTACAATACACAGCATGGTTTTCTAGGGGGGGACAACCCTTAGATGGGGGGGGGGGATTTACGCCCTTGGTCACACCTGCACAAAAAATGTAATCAACAAGTAAACACATACAATAAAACACGTGTGCAAAGTGTTGTGCCACAGTAACAGGAGAGGATAGTGATGATGGACCTGCAGTTGATCCACTCTTTGTGGCTGTTTGTCAAACTGAGGCCAGTGCTGCATCAATTATCAGCTAACTATCATATAGTTATATACCAATGATAAACCATTCTGATATACTGCTAGCAAGTTTCTTTCCCTCTGATTGTTTTCCTTCTCGCACCTGACTTTCTGTTTTCTTTTGGTAATTTACCTTAATTTTTTAAAATGACATGGCTGCTTCAAATTTAACCTCAAGTCCTCAGCATAATTACTTTGGTAACAAACTTTAGCCCATATGACTGCAGGACTGCACTAAACTATGTGCAGCTTTCAGAGGGGGAGGAGGTCAAATATAAAATTGGTTAAAATAAGTCAAAGTTGACTTCCTTTCACATGGGACACGAACAGTGGTCTCCTAGGTGAAAGTCCCTGTGTGTGTTTGACCCATCCATCCATCCCAACCTCCTCCCTACGCAGATTTTGTCAATCTTTATACTACGTCACCTCCTGACTTCCTCCTCAGAGCAGCCCTGCACGTCCTGGCTCACAATTGAGTGTGTTATGCACAAATTATAGTGATGATCAGATAGATTATGTAGATAATAATAGAGGCATGTTTGGAGGTGAGGGTAATAGATAGACATACAATAGAATCAGAGATAAGTCTAATTATGTACAATGGAAGCGCTACAACAGGTCAAACAACGCTCAACCACATGAGACGCTGTCTCACCCAGCTATATACAGTACAGTTATGGCACTACTGCCCTCATTTTGCTCGGCTAATGAGTCTCGCACACACATTACTTCAAATAATGTGAAATTATGCCCAACTCATTGCAATTCTCACGCTGCAGCTGCATGCGGAGGCTCATTTCTTCACATTACTCATTACAGACGAAATATAATATGCTCCTAAACAAATTAGTTGTAAACTGATTTTCATTCAAGTTTGACCTGCAGTTGAGATACTCTGTCTAAAATAGCAACCGTGCAACCAACTGTCTTGTTAACTGATAAGCGGCGTGTCCCGGGTGACAAGGATGCTGACACTGGTGTCTTTCTTTTCTATTAGCAGTCTTGTCAGGTGAAGGTGCTTCTTTTATTTAGACCTTTTTAAGTCAAGGACAGCGCAGGCATTGCAATTAGCCAGGGAGAAGGAAGGATATGCAGAATGCAAATTTATGCGGATTAGCATGTTCTAATGGATCATTGGAAACAGACACAGTCCTCACACTTGCTTGTATGAAGCAGGGAAATTCAAATGTGGAGGGTGAGCTTGGTTCCAGATACTTAATTTCACAGGTTCCTAATTTGCCATCATCCTCATCAGCCTTACACGTGCAGTAAAACAAATGAGATGATTTGTGTTCTCTCAGCGTGAATGTATACAAAGCACACAACTTATAAAAAGCTGCTTCTTAGAGGGTCTGCTTGTTATTTGAAACCATAATACAGCAGTTGTCCTATGTTTTTTGTATCTAAATGTGTGATTATTATTACTCAGAGTGCTGAATATGGTTAATTGTTGAAACATTAACATTAACAAGGAAAGTAGTAAAAAAAGAAAATAACAGCCAAAACTCTGTATCCTAATTTCCATGCATCCTGCAGCGAGTATTCTCAACGACATTTCATTTCATGGCCAGTTAATTCAGTCGTGGAGGGATGATGAATGATTTTATCTTTCTGACTGTTCGCAGACAAAGACTGGGATTTATTTGATGCAAGAAGGTAATGAGGAGCCGTTTAATATTCGACTACACTTGGCCAAAGATATTCTGACCATTCAAGAACAAGATGTCATCTGTGTGTCAGGAGAGCCCTTTTATTCAAGTGTAAGTAACCCAGTCCATCTCATAATTACCAAATGCCATCATGCCACACTTCGCATGCTCATATATTGAAATCAGTAACATGTACGGCACAATACATGAAAGTTACAGCACAGCAACATACAGAGAGACACTGAATGTCAATGACAAATCTACATCAGTTAATCTATTCCTCATTAATCAAGTGTAGCTATTAAATAGTGATTCACCTACTGGAGTGGATCATGGTGTATAGAGTGTAATCTTTAAGCCACACATCATGTCTGACAACTTTTTCTTCACATGAATAAATGAGTGAATGAATAATAAATTCACTGTTCCCAATAAAAAAGAAGAGTCCATGACCTCTCCCAAAACGTTATTTTAACTATTCATTCAGTAACATGTTGCTGGATAAATCTTTGAAGATAAATAGAGGAAGCGCTTGTGTCCTCTGAAACATGATTATGATAACTATTAACAGAAAGCGTGAAGACCTGCTACAGTAATACAACCTTAGCATGTCAGGAAGTCCTAGTGCAGACATTTGTAGTCTTGGTTACTAAAATTTTATAAAAAAGTGTTGAGTTCCTGCACACTGTTAGCACTAAATGTATTAACATTCAGTGTCAGGTATCAAATTCCCAATATGATACAACAACATCTTAATACTAGAGCAACAGGCTGCAACAACCGCTAGAAAAAGGAGTCAAATCACGGAACACCTGAGACAATTAGATAATCAATAATTGTTGAGACAAACAATATCCAGAGATCTAAGATCCATAGAATTTAATAAAAAACACACCAAAGAAATATATTTTTATGAATAAGGATTGGAAAACAACAATTCCAAATTTCATATCCAAACTTGAAATAGTCTTGATATGATGTTATTATCACAGGTGTTCATAATTTGAACACTGATTCACTGTGGAAAATTAAGATTCTGTTGTGTGGAGTCACTGTCTGGCAGAGGTCTACAGTGTGACTGAAGCATTGCATTTTCAATGAACTTAGTGCTGACAGTGTGCAGGAATCTAACAATTTCCTTGTATAATTTTATTTTCCTTTGTACTTGTCTACCAGGTGTGCACCAGCCAACACTTTATTTGTCATTTTGCATTTACCCATCACTAGTTTGTAAAAAGTCTAAATGTTGTCTCACATATTGGATGGATGTAAATACTTTTAATCGTAACATCAATGTACTGTGTAGCTGGGGCTGGGTGATATGGCTGAAATTATTATCAAGAAATAGTTTGTATATGTCAGGATATTGCAAATGTATGCAAAATCACGTCAAAATGTATCAAACATATGTTAAAAGCAATTAACTGTGTCCTACTTGTAACGTGTGAAGCAAAAGTTTGACATTTTAGAAAGTACGCTTAATCTCTTTCTTGCCAAATGTTAGGTGAGGTCCATAACATCATGTCTATGCCAACACATCCTCATACCTAGACAACATTATTGATAGATTTCCAAATATTTACACAGTGGTGGTTAAATTATGTGGCCTTGGCGCAGTTTTTAACATGTAGTAAACATTGTGAAACAGAGCTAGGTAAGTTTAGGCAACAAAAATACTTAGAGTTAGTAAAACATCACGGATTGGCTTAAAATAAGTCATGAAAAACTACCAAAATAAGGACATCCTGTTACGTCACGGACGTCATTGCGACATGGACTAAAACTTAAAACGAAAGCGTACTTTCCAAAATGTCTATTCCTTTAATAATTAATTTACATAAATGTTGCTCATAATCAATAATTTGTACAAAAATTTGTAGAATTAAAGAAATGTCCAAAAATGATAAAGGAATAAGGATGTATCAATTATTTTTTTAGGTTTTATCTTGCACCATTTTATTTCATTATGATTAAATTTAAGTTCTGACAAAAGCAGCCCTTCCCACTTGCTCTGTTGTAAGAGATCCCACAGGAACTGGACTGAACTCATTTCTCTGCTCTAACTGAATCTCTTCCAGGAGAGGACTGTAACGATCAGGAGGCAGACAATTGGAGGGTTTGGCCTGAGCATCAAGGTAATTTAGATCTCAGCTGATTAGGCTGCTCCTCCTAGCTGCTTTAAATGAAGTCTGAAGTGTTATTGATAATTTTCTTGTCAAACCACAATAATGATTATTTTCTTGTCAAACTGTAATAACAGCGATAGCTGAGGGATTCGCTGACAATTGTGTTGCTTTTGAGTGTCTTTGACTCATTCTGTGTTTGTGATACCTTGTCTCCTTAGGGTGGAGCAGAGCATAAAATCCCTGTTGTGATATCAAAAATATCAAAAGAACAAAAAGGTATATTGTTTTTAAAAAAAGTTTCCCAACTCTGTCCATTTGACTCCTCTAGTTTCTTTTTACTAATGGGATTTTTATTCCCAGCTGAACTCTCCGGGCTGCTTTTCATCGGAGACAGCATCCTTCAGGTAAAATGCCAAAACTCTTGTCTACACATCTCATCCTACTCTACACAAGAACACATACTGCATCTTTAATAATTTATGTGCCAAACTGCATCCCTATAGGTAAATGTCACATCCCAAGTCTTTCATTTGTTACATGTATTCCAGCAAAACTCATATCTCTCTCAGCTCATCTGATGTAGAGGATACATTTACAAGCCAGCCAAAGACGCTTTGTATTCATGGCAACTGTGGATGAGACTGTTGTTTACAGTGTTCAGCGCAGATGCCATAACAGTTATTGTGCTTGCCTCATTAATCATTTTGAAGATACAGCTACAGTGATGTGATGCCAGCAGTATTATTTAGGGTAACCCTGTTACTGTTGTTTTCAGATAAATGGAATAAACGTTAGAAGTTATCGCCACGAGGAAGTGGTAAGCTGTCATCTCATATCTCATATTTTCTTACACTGGAACAGCTCCTTCGATGGCTGATCTTTTCTTCCTTTTAGGATTTTTATCTTTTTGACATGCAAAGCCAATTGTTTCTGTTTCATGCTTTTTTAAATGTAACTGCAAGAAATATGTGTGTATGTCTGTGTAAATCTCTTATCTTGGCTTTTCCAATCTTAGTCAGACGTTAGCACACCATGTTTTATCACAGCAAGCAATCATCAGAAAACCTCACAGTTTACATCTCCTTCAATGAAAATAATCCTGCGTTTTTAACTTCCAGGTCCAGGTTTTGAGAAATGCTGGTGAAGAAGTGACTCTTACTGTCTCTTTCCTTAAGAAGACTCCTGCCTTTCTGAAACTGCCTCTGTGTGAGGACTGCACATGTAAGAAACCTCTACACACACTCTTTAATCACCATTACTGCAGTGCAAAATAATTAACCAAGAGTATTTATAGCTTGTATTAATGTCAGTCTGAGGATTGGTTGTCCTGGTGACAATAAACTAGAGCCTGAAGAGCCACTTTGAGAATAAGAAATTTTCGACTTTGTGTACTCATGTTGACAAGCAGCACTAAATAAAGATGCTGCTTCGCTAAAGAGAGGGGGAAAGAGGGAGAAATGGATGCATCTCAAGCTTCACAAAAGATGCTAAAGACGAAACTGAAAGAATTGACATTGCTCATTGTGGTGCAATTGATTGCTCTTGCATGGGGAAGCTTCAGCCTCGTCATCAGACATGAAAGCTTTAATAAAAGCCTTTCATTCGCGTATATAGGCCAGGTTGACTGGCCATCCTACCAGTCAACTGAATACAAATTGGCACAAAGCAGGAGCCCACACTGGAGGAGAACAAAGTGGCACGCTTTGTGTTGATATCTGCGATTCACTGCAATTGGAAACCTTGAAATATATGAAGGTGTTGCTCTAAATGTTTTGTTTTTAATATTTATTTTTTTTTGCCTTTTTTGTGTGTCCTTGCTGTACATTCAGGCATCCCCAGCGACCACAGTAGTGGGACCTCCTCTCCTCTGTGTGATAGCGGCCTGCACTTGAACTACCATCCTAACAACACGGTACTCTTTTCATTAGCTTCTTCTTTCAATTATTCTCTAAATGTCCCTCTGTAACCACGCAGCAGCATTCCTGGTGCCAGAAAGTTGTTTCTATGCAACTGCCACTCGCTGATAACCGGGATGCTCTATCTTTATCTTTTGAGGAGGGTGAATCAGCTTTCCTCTGCCGCTCACGCTCGCTCGGCCTGCCTGTGCACCTGCAGCAACAACAGCAGCAGCAGGACTGTTGACATGTCGATTGTTTGAGATGTGCAGTGTGGGAAACCACAAGCACCTCTAAATAGTGTTTCACACTTCTGCAGGACACGTTGTCCTGCTCGTCCTGGCCCACGTCCCCGGGGCTTCGCTGGGAGAAGAGATGGGTGGACCTGCGCCTTATTCCACTGCTTCACTCACGCCTGTCGCAGTACAACCCGGGCTCTGACGTCTGCAGGTGAGCTGGGGGACTTCATATTGAAGGGTCATTGGTGTCTGTTCTCACTTGTAGAGCTGGTATCTTCCTGTAAGGAGATGGGCCTACAGGCCTGCCGTACTAAGATCATTTGTTAAATGTTTAGGGGGTTACAAATAGAGCAGACTGCCATCCTTCATCTATAAAAATATTTTGTTCTCCTATTAAGGATATCCCTTTCCTTTCCCTAACCAAAATTAAATAAGCAAAGGAGTTCTGCAGGAAGACGGACCTACTGAATAGTGGATGCTTGACGTAATAAGTCATTAAGCTGTCAATAAATACATTTTCATTTTGCTACACTGTGGATGATAGAAACAGTAATCTTGTGGATTGACTCTTAATGGACCACACTTGTGGTTTGGCATGTTTTAGCCCATTAACAAATACATTGCACAAAAGTTGTTGATACATTTAAAGCCATACAGTGATGAACCTACAGACAATTTTCACCTGAATCTGCTGCTCCCCTTTACAGAGCATTATGATAACTTTCAGCTCAGGCAGCAAAAGGGCAAAAAAAGCTATAAAAAAAACAAACACTGTACACTACCTGCACAGCTCCAAACAGCAGACAGACACAGTTAGTGACTAGCTGCTGAACTTAGTGGAGCATTCAGTAGTTAAAGGGCCAAATATTTCCCTCAGGAGTTAAAAAGAGCTTAAAAGAGAGTTACGTAGTATTTAACGTGCATTCAGTTGGCCAGAAACATCCAACTGCTGGATATGTAAATGAGCAACTGTTTGCTAGCAAGGTCACCATATCAACTTAAAGCTAATCCTCTGCTCCACGAAGCAGTTTTCTATTATCTATCATTTCACTGTGTGGGGAATTGGCAGATTGGCGCCCCCTGTATGGAGTTATATTCCTATCTTTATTCAAGAGCGCATTCTTTCAATTTGAGAGCATTTCTCACTGATATTACGTTCAGATTTTGTAATAATTTCCCTCAAAACCTTGCTCTCACACTCAAATGGTCACTGCTCATGCTTGGATTTGCTCTGCTTGTGCTCAAACTTTGTGCTTGGACTCATATGTTGTTCTGTGGACAGATTTCCTGCTCTCAGCTTTGGCCCTTCTCCTCGCACTCAGCCTGATTCTGCACGCTTGCAAATCTTCTCCCCTCGGATCTCTCCTGCGTGCTTGGATTTTCTGAGTTATGTCAGTGTGTTGTTTGTAGTTCGTTAAATAAAAAATGCGAAATCACCCCATAATCTTTTGTTTTTCTCTTCGTTCAGGAAAAATGCTTTCCATGTCATAGCTGTGGACGGAGTGTGCAGCGGAGTTATACAGTTCCCCACAGCTGAAGACTGCTTGGACTGGCTTCAGGCAATAGCGAGCAACATTTCCAGTCTCACCAAGCACAATGTGAGTATAAAATAATAACACTTGTTAGCTCTGCTGCCTCTCGCTGTCCCCCATGTAAACCAATAACATGTTGGGTTAGGAGTTAATGCAAAATACTTTCAATTTGTGGCTTGTCTAAAAGGCCCTTTGCAAATGTCACGACATTAAACATATACTGTGCTAATGTCTTTTCACAGTGGGAGTAAAATACACACTTATTTATGAGAGCCTAAGGTCACAATAACAGCAGTTGCGCTTTACTACACTATCCCCTCAGCCAAACTCATGCGTTTACTGTCTAATCTATGATTCAACATAATATGTAATACAATAATGAAAGAAAGAGGCCACAAGTAACAAAGGAATAATGTTGTATTATTTCTCTTGTTGTGAGCATATGCTCTAAAGAAATCAAAGCATGTTTGAGATGGGTGATGATGCTCAGCAGGGTGGTCAAATACAAATACTGTTGACAAGCTCCATCATGTGTGGTGGGTCAAACAAAATCGAGTGTCTAATTTTACCGTGTGTGTGTGCGCCCTGGTGAATAATGGAGCCCTGGTTGATTGGAGTGGACGAAGTCATGGACGTACTAAACATAACACTGATCGCTCACTGCCAGAATGGCCTCAACAATGGAGAGTGTATTTCTCTCTGGCCTCAACATTAACTGAGGTGTGTAAATGAGCTGGCAAACTAGATGGGTGTAGGATACACAGATTTCAGATGTCCTAAAGACTATATGATTTTAATATGGCCAAACCATTACAGTGATAATAAATAAGCTTCAATACTTTTCAGACAATGACCTGGATTTTTTTTTAAAGAAGTAGATCAGTCTTTGACACCTGAATGTTATGTTGTCGTGTATCCTTTTATTTGATGCTCTGGATTTTACGTTTCCTGCTGCACACAGTATAAGCACACTGTTCACCTCAGTTTATAACAGAGTTGTTTTGTGACTGAATGTGCTTCCAGTAATAGAAAATTAATTGAAATATAACAGAAAATTCAAAAGAGTTGCAACAAGAGTATACAGCCATGCTAGCTGCTCTGTGTGGCAGACACTGGTGCTTTGAGATAAATGCTAACATTGACATGCTAACATGCTGATGTTTTGTAGGTAGAATGTTTACCATGTCTACCATCTTAGTTTAGTGTGTTAGCATGCTAACATTTGCTAATTAATCTGAGGCTGATGGTAATGTCATTTGTTTTGCAGATATTTGGTCATAAACCACAGAAAGATTCTGAGCTGATAATGGAGCTAGATGAAAAGTGAAGAGATTGCCAAACATTACAATTTGGGGGACATGAATCTCAATACTTGAAAAGTGTGAATGTCATGGTGGCACTAAAAGAAAAGTTGAAGGATGTCCAAATTCAGTA
Source organism: Sander vitreus (assembly GCF_031162955.1). Classification (NCBI taxonomy): domain Eukaryota; kingdom Metazoa; phylum Chordata; class Actinopteri; order Perciformes; family Percidae; genus Sander; species Sander vitreus. The sequence continues at coordinate 14,270,185 of NC_135866.1, forward strand.
GGGTATATCGTCTAGTGACCCTAAATGTCTGAATGAAATTTCATGGCAATCCATCCAATAGTTGTTGAGATATTTCATTCTGAACCACAGTGGCAGACACACAGACAGACCTAAAGCTGTGAGGGATGCTAAAAACCAATATAACACATATAAGAACTCTTTTATTTGCTCTCTTTCAACTAAATTGCACCAATCGGATACTAAATAATAACACATTTTATAATTTCATATTTTCTACACAAACTGTAAAACTTTTTTTTTTTACCTTGCCTTTCAGGGCTTCTGTATTACACACATGTTTACTCTTATTTATTTGTATGATGTGTCATTTGTTTCAATGTGTTTTTGTGCTTTGTGTTTTCATTTCTGCTGCTGCACAACCAATTGCCCTTTTGGGACAAATAAAGTGATTTATTGATTGATGTATCATGCTGAGGATCAGCCAGAGTCCCGCAAAGACCTTAAAAAAAACAATAAACTGTAAAACCAAGGAATGTATTTGAGGGGCTTGTGTTAATAAATTTTTACCCATTTTGTAAAAGTCAAAATAAATATTCATAGATAGCCCTTTTTAAAAAAAATTAAAATGAATGAGCTCCACATATTAAACAGGGGAATCTTGCACATGATTGAAGAAAAATAGCACACCTAAAAATATGAAAATTAAGGACCTAATTAAGAGTAGGGTCATTCTTTGCTTCTAGGGCAGCTTCAGTCTCTATTTGATAACTGTCATGACATTGAACTGAGCTGATTGCAGTCAAATATTACACCGTTTGTCATGAAAAAAACGCCTCTAGTTCTCTAAGCGATGGAGGAGGAAGTCCACTCTGCTCTCTACAAATGTAAAATGTTCTTCTGCAACTTAACTAGTACTTGAGATAAGAATTGATAAAATATGAAATTGTTGTGCCAAAGATGCTCAGTATACCATAAAAGTATACGTACTTATACATAAACAGTAAATATATATTCCTTTCCTAAAATAAAATAAAACATTTGTACAGAATCTAGATAAAAAAGGTGCACCAGTGGTACAAATTACTGGCATAGAAATGTGGCATATGTATGAACTTACCACAGTATGGTACCATTGGGGCATTTTAGGAACATGCTTTCAAATCTCAATGTTTTTGAATGTACTTGTTTTAACTGAGGGATGTCGATTTTTTGATTTCTTGATTGTAATGGGACTTACCTGATTAGACAAAGGTTTAATAACAGCTGCATCACTCTACAAGTAGCAAATATGATAAAACAGTATAGGATTTAACTGCAGTGGATTGGGTATGATGTTTTATGCTGATGATATATTGTTGTATAAGCAATGAAAACGGCAATGAACAAGGAGGTGCATCTGTTGCAATAACTGCAGCATTAATGCAGCGGAGTGAAACACAATGTTTTTCTAAAATTAGAAAGTCTCTCAAAACTGAAATACATAAGTCAAGTACCAGCACCTGCAATTCTTTGTAAGTACAGCACTTGTAGAGTAAGTGTTAATGACTTTTGGTACTTTTCACTTCCAGTGAAAGTTCTTATTTTTGGGTAGAGGATGAGATGCATGATTTGTTTGTAATAACAGAACTGGACCCCACAGCTTTTCATTGTTTGTGTCAGAGGTGGGTTAGACCTGCAGTCACTGTGACTGTTCACAACAACCAACAGCTGAATCTGAACAAACCCACTGTCACCGCTCCCGTATACCATCTTGTTATCTGGCTGTTTTGTTTCAGCTCCTCCACTGAAAAAACATCCTGTTTTCTCCCTTGGCCCAAACTTCAGTAACATTTCAAAACAAGCAGCTGTGACTTGTTCTCATCTCTATAGGTGGATGGGTATAGGATGGCTTAATTTGGTGTAGTGCTGCTAAGAGAGTTATATTGATAGTGTGGATTAAGAGTGAATGATACCTGTGATCTGAGCAAAATGTTTTAATTTAAAGCCTGACTGCTCTCTCGCTAGTTTCCCCACTTTTATTATCACAGAAAGAATGGATTTTTTTTTTTTTTTAGGAAGAGCCTCGGGTCCTTGTGGAAATGACTCTATCTATCTTATTTTGTAATTTGCATGCGTTGAATAAATGAAGTATAGCTCTAACAGTGTTTCTTCAGTGCTGTGTTAACATGTTAGCACGGATACTGTGATTCATAGTTCTTAGAAACATTGTCACTGATTGTCCCTGTGGGGTTCCATAACTATTTTACATGCTTCCAGTAATTGGTGTCTGATTGTTAGCAGGATGTATTTAAATGAGTTATTGATGTTCTTGTTCAATTTAACAGGTAAAGAAGATTAACCGCAATTTTCCAGTTAACCAGCAGGTAAGATATTTCTCTGAGTAGCTTTTACTGACTTTAATTTGTGTATTTTATCCTTATCTTAAAAATCACAAGTAAATCTCTAACCAGGTCTGTCAGTCACAGAAAGGACACAGCCATATCAGGAGAATGTTTGCATCATTTAAGTCTATCCACTGAGAAATGATCAGAAAACAACTTGAGTGCCTTCAGTCAGTTAACTCGCATCTTCAGTCTAAACATGGAGTTAATGCGACGATGGGGTTCCTTCTTTATTACTTATTTATTTTGATTTCTGCCGCACAAAAGAGTGGGAATTCACTTGACAATTCTTTTAAAAAATAAAGCAGGATGAGACAAGACTGCTTGTCCTGAATCTTTTGCCATCCATCAAAAAACTCCAAACGGAAAAGAAAGCAAACATTTTACTTGGGTTGCAATCACACTGAATTACTGATGGTGACATACACTGGCTGCAATCATGTATCATAACATTTTAAGTGTATGCTTTGCTTTCTTTCTCTTCATTTGACCATGAGTTTCTCCTTTACTTAAAGGGGCTGTACTTGACATTCAGAACATTAATATAGCAGTAAACAAATATTTGCTATGTAAAGATCTGGTGGAGTAATGGCGTCCTAAGCAGAAAAGGAAGTCACACTCACTCTGTGTGATCCAAGCTAATCTGTTCTCTGTTTTGATAGTCGGTCCGGCCACGTTTTAGTGCATGCGGCCGTGAAAAAAATAGGTATTTCACGTATTGGGGGAACGGTCTGCGCAGGCAATATAGCCGTCTGTTTTTTTTTTCTCAGTATTTCGAGTACAGCCCATTTAACTTTATACCATTTGCCTTCAAGTAGGAGTGGGCAATATAACGATACATACATTTATTTAATAGAGCATCTTTTACAGACAAAGTCACAAAGTGCTTCACAAGAGAAAAATACCGTGCCACACACTGCTTATATTGTTTTAGCTACGTATTAAGTACCTATTATGTGTATTAGACCATTGTGGGCATTGTTAAAAATCAGTGAGCAAGAGTGCACTGCTAAATGATAACATTGGATTCTTATATCATTTTGCATCAGTGTTATGTAGTATCTTGATTTGTCAGGCTTTTACAGTATTCTGCTGGATAAACCAAAAACCAATGTGCCTGCATCATTAATCTTTAAAGCCCCTGAGAACTTTGTTTCTCAAGTATTTCTTAATACAATTGAATATTCATGACTAAATATTCACCAAGTTATAATTTGGAGAAAAAAAATCATTATTTATTAATACTATTAAACTCTGTTGGTCTGGTTTGATCCAGCAATGTAAGCAAACAACCCAACAAATTTTGATACAAGTACCGTTAAATAGTTTATCCGTTGTTATATATTTTATCCTTTTATTCAAGTAAGTACTGCACACAAACACAAATATCATGTGAATTAACCAAAACTCGGAGTGGGCATCTTTTTATTTATTTTTATAACTTTTGTCAGTCAATTACTTAATCACATACATGATAAAACAAAAGATACTTTTTAATGGTGAAATAGCAAATGTTTATTGTGTGAATCCTTTGAACTAATAAGCTGATTGCTGCATGCATGCATGCATGCACAAAACAACAGCAGAGACTCTAGTGTCCACTAAGAAGTGTCTTCAAGAGCACAAAACTTGATCCAACGCGAGGCCATGCATTTTATTTGGTATTGATTGTTCCTATTGATGCCAGTATTGACACTCAAAAACAAAGCTTAGTATCAGCCGTAAAGATACTTTAGGTATAGATCTGTTCACCCATGATATCAAATGATATGCTTGTATCTTCCATGTCATACACCTCTACTTTTGCCTATGACCCCTGTACAGTCTGCATCCCTCATGACCACATGTCTCTTTTTCACTGTTTGATAGATTATCTATATGGGCTGGGTCGACGAGAAGGAGCAGGACTCCGTTCAGGACCGAATGTATTCACCAAAGTTCCTCGCTTTGAGGGGTTCCTCACTCTTCAAGTTTTCAGCACCCCCTGTAAGTGTACACCTACCATGCTAACTTCTTTAAACCATCAAACGTCTGTGTGTGTGAGTGTTGTTTTTCATTTCAAGGTAATGTATTGTTGAGGGAGAAAAGCTTTCCTGTTAAAAAAGAAAGAGGAAGCAGCTCACTCATAATCCTTTGTGCTGCATTGATCTTCCTCTTGATTGAGAATGATCATTAAATCTGTTTACATTCTGCCAACCGCTTAAGTGATTATGACAAGAGGGATAAGCTGTCGATGGTGAGAAAGATTGATAGAAAACTGAAATTGCCTGCTCAACTTGAATGTGCTGATATAAATGGAATATGCTAATGTGAGTGGATGGTGGAAAATAGAAGCTTGCTCTTTTAGACAATGCGACAAGCTTCTTCATTACTGAAGACTACTTACCTGCAGTTTGAGGAATGTTCCCCTTACGTTAGCATTCCCGGCTTTTGTGCCTACAGTAGAAACCTAACGTTAGTGTTTCTTCCAAAGGAAATGGCAGCGGTTGTCAAAAACAATTTCAGCCTGTGGCCGGGTTGGTTCAGTGGTAGAGCAGGCGCACCTATACTGAGAGGTTTATGCCTCGACGCAGAGGTCCAGGGTTCGAATCCGACCTGTGACAATTTCCTGCATGTCTTCCCCCTCTCTCTCCCCTTTCTCACCTAGTTGTTCTATCAAATAAAGGTGGGAAAAGCCCAAAACATAATCTTAAAATTATTGTTTTTACAAAAATTACAGCCAAGGAACCCTTACAAAATAGAGAATATACCAGGTGGGGACCTCCCTTGGAATAATTTGAATTGAATTTTGTTTTAACACTATCATAGTCTTAGTAAAGTGACAGAACAATGTATTAGAAAGATATTAGACATGTATTAAACAGATTCTAAGAGTTATAGAATTGTTAGATTAGAACATAATATTTGAACGATTATAAATTTAAAAAGGAAAATATTTGTTTTTATATCATCCTCATTTAAATGAATGAATATAAAAACTTTTCACAGACCCCCTGACGGAGTGCTACGATCCCTAGGGTCCCAGGACCGCATTTTGAGAATCACTGAGATAGTGTTTTGTTTGCCAAAGTCAATGATCATTCATTATCCTCAAATCCATTTCTCTTGCTAAAGATAAGGCATAGCTACTGTTAGAAGATACAAACATTAAAGCATAAATCTATCGTGTTGCTTGTCCAAGTTGTTTTTCTGTACCATCCTACCATTCTAAGGGTTATGTTAGCACAAATAATACTTTAATGACATTTTTATTTGTCAGACTATCTCTACCCTGCAATACATGAACAGTGTTCCTACATTTCTATATATCCTATAGCTACATGGATCATTAACCAACACAGTTTTAGCTCATTTAAAATGCTTTATCTCAATAGATACACTTTAAACTGTAAACTAAGATCTTGACAAGCGTATCAACAGTAATCAGGGGTCGTGGGATTTCAGAAATGGTCAATTTTAATTTTATTTAAAGGTATCTGTACAAAAACATGCATCAGGTTTACTTTTAGGAAAGGCAATGCAGCTTTATTTATGTAGCACATTTCAGCAACAAGGCACTTCAAAGTGCTTTACATAAAACATGAAAGAGCAGTTAAAAACAAATAATATATAAATATTTGTTAAAGAGAATATAAAAACAGCTAAAATAGAATAAGACGGGTATAAAATAATTTTAGAGACTGTATTCTTTCCCTTTTTAATCAAGCCATCCTTCTAATCAAACAGGTGACAACATGGGACTGGACCAGAGCAGAGAAGAGCTTTACTGTGTATGAGATAATGTGCAAGATTTTAAAGGTAAGACAACCGCTTCCGTTTCATTTCTTGAACATTTAGAGAAGCAAACCCTCACACTGGATACATTGAGCAAATATAACGTAGAAAACTGGGGAATTCACTTAATTCACCCACAGCGATACATCAACCAATGTGTCCCTGAGCAAGACACTTAACCCCTAGTTGCTCCAGAGGCGTGCGACCTCTGATATACAGTATAGCAATTGTAAGTCGCTTTGGATAAAAGCGTCAGCTAAATGACATGTAATGTAATGTAATCTAATGTAATATATATACGTAACTCCCTGATTAATTTGCATGTGTTCTACTTCAATCCCACGACACTCAAGGTTCAGACTGTATTCATTATCTGCAGGTTCAAGGCCACTTTAAATTTAATTGTGAGAATCTATCTGCAATTAATTTTAGTAATTCTATTCATGTAGATTCAGATGTTAAATCAGATATAGTTTGAAGTACTCTGCCATACCTATTACACTGTGCCATTTAGGTTACATAAAGCCATAACAAACATACATTAGGGTAAAACAACCTGTGGTTCAGCTTGCATATATATGCATTGCCATCATGTATGTTTGGAGCTCTTACAGTAAAACTGCAGTCTGCAGTCTTCACTCTCGTCAGAGTAAATAAACCTCCCCTTAGCTTCAGGAAACTGCATTGCTGTTGCTTTGTCTTATCTCCACGTCACTCTGCACATCCGTACCTGATCAGCATGGCAGCCGTACTGTCTTATCTTAGGATAATGACCTTCTGGACAAGAGGAAGCACTGCTACAGCGTCCAGACGGAGAGCGGGGAGGACATGTTCTTCAGCGTGGAACTGGAGTGCGAGCTGCTGATCTGGGAAAAGGCTTTTCAGATGGCCACTTTCCTGGAGGTGGAGAGGATACAGGTCTGCACCTAAACAGTATGCAAAGTGCAGGGAATTGTGATGATTTTAATCTAGCACACAGTTCCAGCTCAGTCGTTTTAGTGCAGAGATTGATAACGTTCATGTGGCATTTTCAGCAGAGCAAAAGAGGCTTTTGTGTGCTTGCGTAGCTCTTGTGGGTAACATCTTGTTCTTCTATTCTGTAGTGTAAAACGTATGCCTGTATCATGGAGAGCCACCTTATGGGACTGACAGTTGACTTCAGCAATGGCTTTGTGTGCTTTGATGCAGCTTCAAAGGTGAGTGTGGGACACTACTTTATCATCAATACAAATGTGAAAGGGAGATCTTTTCGTGGGTGATTTCAGACAGCTGTATTGTACACAGTGTGATAAAACTAATCACGATGCTTCAGCCTCCCCTTTTCTTTTTTTAGTGCTGCTAACTTATTCTGCACTGTGTGCATTTTGGGAGTATGAGTACATTTGTTTGGACGGCTGGTCCCCCTCCCTCAGGTCAAACCTCTCACTCCTTCCTGCAGTTCATTTTGGCCTTTCCCCAAGTCTGAGAGCCATGCAGACTACTCCACTGGTACACATTATGTGAATGAGCAGGACACAAGCACTGCCATATTGTTCTCTAAGATTTTGGCCCTAATTCCTGCAATGTAAAGCAACAATGTCCCCTAAGGACGATAAAAATGTTGCCAGCGTACTGTTTACAGAGAGAAATGCACAAAACGCAATCCATATGTAAACTGCAATCACAGACAATACACTGGGTGGGATTACTTTCTAATTAAAAGCTGCTATTAGCACATTTCAAAAAGCATGTTAGAGTTAGTTTCAATCGGAAACAGCACAACTATAACTCTGTTCGACAAGTTGAGCTGTAATATGCTGGCTCAGGACCCAATGAGATGTTCCACATGGCTCTAGTTTTTATTGTTCCTGTATAAAACACAATATAAAAATAGAAAAACTTAATTGGAACATATAAACTAAAGGAAAATAAAGGATGACAGAACCAAGACATATATAGCACAATTATTTAAGCTCTGAGTTTGAAGCTGCCAGCTGGCTGGGGTCTTTCTGTGTGGAGTTTGCATGTTCATCCCATGCCCATTGTTTTCTTCTGACAGTATATGAGTATACTGTTAAAAAAATTAAAACACAAGATTTTTATACATGAAATGATGTAAATACAATTTCGATACTGTATTTACATCATTTCATGTATAAAAATCTTGTGCCAATATCTAGAACAAATCAAATACTCAAAACATATTAAAAAAGAGCTCTTATTGAAAGTAAAAATGCTCATTATACAGGAGACTGGCTGCGGTCATTGTTATTTTATTATATATTATAATACTGGATTTTTAATGTATCTATATGTTTTTGAAAAGTCTTATTATTTATTTTTTTACATGGGATCCTAATATGTAAAGTATCTGCAGCTGTTACATAAAGTAATAAATAGAGCACTTAAATGTAACACCTACTTTAACTAAAATAAAAGAATTGCAGATGCAGTCTCGTGAGGATATGAGAAAACCAAATTAACACAGACTTTTTCCTTGTAGGGCACAATACAGATATAATGTGACAGTAGGTGCTTGTGATTGACATGAAGGAGATTGTGATATCCTCATCTCTGTCAGAGTCAAATTGGGTTTTAAAGGAAAGCTGGAGAGGTTAAAACTCTCTTCATGAATTTCTGCTCTGATTGTAAAAGATTTGTTTTGTCAAAAAATCACAGTGAGACAGCTTGTATATGGTATGTTACACATTATTTATTATGCCATAATTAATCAGATTGATGTCACAGTAAGTATTACAGTGGCAGGAACAGTTACAGATTCATATTCATGTGAAAGCATGGCCAGCTGTCTACCTGAGGAAACTGGCTTAATGTGCTGCTTTTGTTTATTCAGATCAACACTAATTGAATCACTGAAGCCCTGCTATATCGGGTGAAATAACTGTGGCTTGTTACATTTCCCCTTGGCAAAAATAACAAGTTCTGTCTGGTTGATGTGCTGACGTGCCCCATTTCTCACTGGGTCTACGTGGATTTTTAATGTGAATTATTCATGAAATAGTGACATAAAAAGGCATTCAGAAAATAAAGAATTATAGTTGTGTTTTAATTGTTTAAAGTTTAATGTTAGACTCATATACTCTTTGTAATTTCTACATTTCAGGCGGTCCTGTGGAGATACAAGTTCTCCCAACTAAAAGGATCATCTGATGATGGAAAAAGCAAGATCAAGTTTTTATTCCAAAATCAAGACTCCAAATCTATTGAAGCTAAGGTAATTCACTTTGAGACATATTTAAAGATGCATGTCAAGGAAAAGGTTTTTCAACAAGACTTTCAAAGCAACAGGGTCATAGAAAATGAATTATTTGCATTTGACTGGAGTATTTATTATTATTTTTTTCTCTCTCTTTCAGGAGCTGGAGTTCTCAAACCTCTTCGCTGTGCTTCATTGTATTCATGCTTTTTTTGCTGCCAAAGTCGCTTGTCTGGACCCGATGTTTGTGGAGAGCCAAGGCACCGCGACTACCACTGGGTTTCCTTCTCTTTCCAGTATCTCATGTAATTCACAGACACTTAAACTCAAATACACCACCTGACAGGCCCTTCTAAAAGGATGCTGCACTTAAATTGTGACCGTGGCCTAAAGTGGTGAACAGGAGAACTGGAACATGTTCAAATCACGACATTAAGGGTGGACATCGGTGGAATAAAAGACCTCTTTGAGAGGTATATACTTGATATCTTGGTAGAAGTTTCAGATTCCTAGGATTTCTGGAATAATTGTGGACCTAACCATCAACCTCTACTTTGGGAAACTTCACACAAAGACGCTGTGGACACAAAATGTGTGATTGAAAATGTTTTTAAGTGAATTTGTCCTCAGATATCATGGTGACCAAAACATCACAAAGAAAAATGCAGTTCTTTTCCCAAGGTAGTCTGCTTTTCTAAGTAAGTTTATTCAAGATTTGGAGAGTTAAAACAAATCAGATTTTAGCCTTTTTGTTCCACGTCAGACGGTACATGACTTGAACTTCTTGTTTGTCTGGACACTGGATATGATGAGGCTTTCTATATTTCTATTTCTTTGTGTGTTTTTGAGTTTAAATTGTTTACCTACAGTCATACTTGAATTAGTACAATTTAATTTCCACTGGAGTTTAATTGAGAGTCCAACTAAAAGCTAAATGGCAACATAAATCTGATTCTGAATCGGCATTTTGACAACACTTAATTACACAGACGTTTGCTGGCAGCTTTGGTTGGATTAAATGAACGCTTTGGATGTATTTGTGTATGAATATACTGAGTAACCTCATTTATGTTTCTCTGTATATGAAGTTTACCCATAGGTTGAGGTCAGAATATGACTCTTTCCTGGATTACTGGATAGAAAGGCTGTATGAAGGTGTAGTTTTTCTTGTACGGATGAAAGAATGACACTTTGATCATCACTAACCACCACACAACTATTATCTGACAATACAACTTCTAAACATGCTAAGAAAACACTTTCCATAATATTTATAGCATTTCTTTCCTCAAAACGTGATTATGTAAATAAACACTGACATTCAAATGACCTCAAAGAATTATGAATTAAAGCGATTACTTGTAGGGATTATGACACTTGTTAATTTGATCACCAGAGATGACCAGGTAGATGGAGCTCATAACCTTGTGCTCTCTTCATCATTTACTAAATGGACCAATTCTGAAGAATACAATCAGCTTGGGTGTATTTTTGGATTATTTGTTTTACTTCAGCTTGTAAATATAACAACTTTTTATTGACAATTGAGAAAACGCACCTGCAAAGAAAACAAAAATATATAGCATTGTGGCCTCCAAAGGTTTAAGATGACCCTTTAAACTTCAGTCTGTATTAAACTGTTTATAAATGCAGCAAAGTGACAAACTAAACTATCATATTCAAAAAAGAGTTCAGGTCAATTAGCGCAATTAGTCACGCTCTTACCTTCCATTTACAGAGTAGACTCCAAACAGTAGAGGCCCATGGGTAAGTAAACTCTAGAGGATAGCTAATTAAATGGGGTCAGTAAAGTGCTTTGTACCGTGCGGGCTTGTTAAGCTGACACAAGTGTCTGAGGGAAACTAATGGTGGTGTAGTCTATGCAAAGAAAGTCTGAGTGATGCTTTTGTGCTTTAAAATGTTTCTCCGTTGCATATACCCATAACACAGGATCTAGAGAGGGAGGTTTATTTTATTTTTTGCAGATGTTTTATTAACAAATATGCTGTATAATAAATGAATAAATAAGACCTTTTATAACATGGCTCACTTGTGGTGGATTTTATTTCTCATGTATTCCACCGATTTAACACATGAAGGTCAGTTTGCATGTCATAAAGAGTACTCAAATCACAATTTCACGTTATTCAAATGTTCGTATGTGGGGAAAAAAGCATTTTGATTGTACTCTAAAGTGTGCTATAATTTCTGTAATAAACGGTGATATTTTTGTCATACTGTTTATGTACTTGTAAGCAGTAGGCCTACAGCTTGAAATATACTTGACACTGAAAGGAATAGCTTGACATTTTCTTTTTTTCAAATACACTAATTTGCTTTCTTACTCAAGTGTTGATCCAAGATTGATACCACTTTCCATTGTAAAATTGGTATCGATCTTCTCTAACTCTTGACAAGAGAGCGAAATAAAGTGCATTTCCAAAAGTGCCAAACTATTGCTTTCTTGAGCTATAAGCCTACAACTTAAAACATTGACATTAAATTCTAAATAAGTATATTTAAATAGGCTACAGTATCTGCAGTCAATATTGACATAGGCCTACTTAAAATAGAACTTCAATTTACTCAAATTAATATTTCAGGTATGCTAATTACATATTTTAAATACATGGTAATGATAAAATTATGCAAAAGAAAAGTGCACAATTTAGTTTTTTCCCCTTCAAAATAGCATTCAAGTGCACTTACGTTTTGTCAATTAGGGTGAAGGTAGCAAATTAGGCTACTCTCGTTACTGTGACAAAGTTGTTTTTGTGTGTACTTCCTACATTTTTAGTAGTTTGTTTTTTTTAAATCCGTAATTTTACTGTATAAGTATTTTCTCAAGTAGTAGCTTACTGGCATTTCAAGTCTGTTGCAGAGTAAAATCAAAGGTCCTGATAAACTGTGTGAGAATGGAACAAAAAAAAAGGAGAAAAATCATCAGCTGCAGCAGAGAAGAAGCTGCCTGTGTGTCTGCGGCCGCAGGAGGGCAGAGCCCCAGAAAGCTGACACTGAAATAGTTTGTTGAATACTAGCCGAGTGTCGGGGGGTGTGGTCGCACCTGGGCTGGGCCTAGCAGTTTGTGAACAGTTCAATGCAATATGCTAAATAATTACGTCATTGTTGGTTACCTCCAAGCGTTATGTCGGCGTAGGTAGATTATATAGGTTGCATCTACCTTAATTAATCACTGGTTTAATGCACCACCCCCGCGAGCACTTAAATGACGCAAATCAAACAAACCCATGTGTTGCGTCACCAGGTCAACAGGTGCACGTTTTATCTGGCTAATAGTGGCTAAATGCTAAAATGGATCCTGAAAGCTGAGTGGACTGGTTATATTCTGCATGAAGAATGAACGAGCAGAGAAGTTGTGCAAGACTTCAAACAGGTGAGTACCCTACTAACACTCATGATGGTTTCTCCAGAGGAGGACATCAACGTTGCTAGGCAACATAGCTTGGCGTACGTGCGTGTGTGCACTACACGTTGTGTTAAAACTGCAGCTTTTTTTGCTTATGTGTGTTTGTGGCTGCTGTCGCTGTGGAGGTTATGTTGTTGATACATGTCGGTGTTGTCTGCTTTGCTGATGTTTTATTCTGCTGTAATTCTATAGTGTCAGGTTATTGAATTTATGTGGCTTAATATTGCCTTTTACACCCACCGCGGTGTCCTAGTAGGCCTACTCTCTTTGTGGTTGTCATGTTTGTGTGAGTTTTGTCTTCTGGTTGCTATGATAATCAGTTGTGTGCACATGCTGCAAAGTGCCGCGGTGGAGAGGGATGGGTACCGAATTCAATACTTACTTATTTTTCTTTTTTTTCTTCTTTTAAATGGATTTGATAAATTTGGTATAGAGGGTTTTCACGACGCGTCATCAGATGCGTCATCAGACCCGAAGTCGCCATGTTGGAGGTACTCCACATCACAACAAAGCACAGCCACTGAAGTAGATCCCAAACGGCGTCAAGGAAAATTGTTAATTATTGCCGTGTTTTAGGTTGTAGGCCTACCAATAGGTCAGACCGAGGAAAAACATTTGGAATATTATCGACTTCCAAAAGTTATTAAAAACCACGGAGAGGAATGCCAGAAGTTATCAGAGGAAAGGAGGCCCTTGTGGTTGGCAAAGCTCAACCAGGATCTAGGACTGAAAACTCTTGTTCGGTCTTTTGAAATGGAAAAAAAACAAACATTGAGAGTCACTTGGCTACACCTTGAGTATCACAATGATATCATACAGTTAAGGTTAGGTTGATTAAAGATGTTATTGCATTACTTACTTTGGCTTCCACAACACAACGGTCGTTGATGACTTGGTACTGCCTCTCCCTCACCCATCCACACACCATCTGGTTATACGCCTCCACACATTTGTAGGATTTAAGGTCTTCCGCTGTGTATGGGCTCGGCGAGAAAACCATGTAGTTGACTATATCGGGATATGCAACTGAACGGAAGAATCACCGGGTCGCCATGGATCCAAGAAGAGGGAGCCAACTTGTAGGGATCTGCACTGCCAGTAAACTGTAATTTATCAAAATATCAAAAAAATTTTGTAGTCCAAGTCCTTCGCATCTTGGACGCGTTTTGATGAGCTCTTCTGTTGTTTAGACATAAAGTATTAAAAGTATCCAAAGTGCACAATACTCCATTACTCCATTCAGTTGTTTACACCGAGTGCCTCCAATATGGCCGTGCATCCAGGTTACCGCCCAGAACGTGACGTCGGTGAAAACCCTCTATTGAAAAAAAGTATCGTTCAGGAACCGGTATCAAAGTCACGACATTAGTATCAGTACCGGTATCAAAATTTTTGGAATGATACCCAGCCCTATTTATGGTACATATTGTTGGTTTGGACAATTTAATAGGTCTATTTGATATAACATTTTATAGGCTACATTTTACTTGAGTAAAATGTTTTTGGCTATTCTATACTCTTTCCGTTTCTATATATTGTACATACCCTACCATACATTTTGTACCCTGCTAATCTATCATTAATGCCATTCACTGGGTAATATAATAAATAATGCACACAAAGTCTGAAAATGACCGGATGCCATCAGGGTGTCGTCGGGGTTATCTTAGCCTGGGCTTAAGATTTAAAGTTTTTAGCAGGAAGCCTGTATCCAATGAAAGATGTATTATAAGAATAGTCTATATCCATGACGTTCTACTTCCGGGATTGCTCCGCAATATTTCACTCTTAGCCCCGGATGTCCGTTACCTTCCGCTTTCTTTGTGTTGGAATTGTAAACTCCGGTCGATTTATGAGGACTATGGTTAACTGCTCCTCAGATATATCCAGGGTAAATCCAGACAGCTAGCTAGACCATCTGTGCAATCTGAGTTTTCTGTTGCATGACTAAAACAACCTTTGAATGTACACATGTTCTACCAAAACAAGTTCCTTCCCGAGGCTATTTTACAGGGGCACCTTGGCTCTGCCTGGTGCTTAGTACCGCCCAGAGTGATGGAGAAAGACAACATCATTTATATCTCTATGGCTCTGGTACCGCCCTTAACGATTGTGCTTGGTTTAAAGAAATGGCAATAAACCACAGCACTTCTTTTCTCCCATCCCAGAATGCTGTGTGGACTAGCCAGACCCTCCTTTGCAGCGCTGTGGAGGAAGGTCTAGCAAAGCGAGACTATAAGAATAGCAGGATCAGCAGCATGTTACCTCTGTGTTTCGTGCAGTCAAAGGTAGGGATGTTCTGTCAGACCGCAAGTATACCATACATTTGTAATGCATAGTATTGGGTTTTATGTGCAGATTAGGGCCTGTTTACTTGTTTTCCATAACTCTGTCCGAAAAGCCATGATGTGAGGGTACATGGAAACTCAAACAAAAAACAAAAACAGATCATCAAAAGCTTGCCAAGGATGCCAGATTGGCACTTTTTACTAGTGTTCTAGTGTGCTTTCTATGTGCTTGCAATGAAGACTCATTTGACTCCTTGTCCACACCTTAACACACTCGGGGAAGAAAACCTCTAAATCTAACAAATAAAAAGAGCAGTTACAATGATTAGAAGAGGCATAATGTGATTGTGACCTTTATTTTTTTGCCAAACATTTACAGAGAAACACATTTTTAAAATGAACTGCACACACTATAAAATCAACCTAGGCCTGAAAAACAGTAACAGAACTGTTTTGTCTCTTAACAAATTAGCTTAATATAAAAGCACAGAATTGGTTAGGGCTTAGTCTTTACTGGGTGCCATTTTTGTAGTCGAATCTCGTTCACATTAAACGGAATCGCAGCAATCCCATTCACTTTGGTGCAAGGCGTGACCTGAGTGTCGAGGTTGTAGGTCCCCTGCTTTCAATACTTAATGTGCTCTCTAATTAGCAATTACATTTTAGATAATGGTATATAAACTGTTGCATGCCTGTAATTGGTCATGAGAATTTTAATGGATACGACGTAAATCAAATGGGACTATGTTATTGGTAATTATAAGCTGAGAAATGAATCCATTATTGCTTACTTGCAAAGCTTTCCGAGGAATGTAAAAAAAAAAACTTACAGAAAATTAAATGTCACCTCTTCACACAAAAAACTACTAATATAATAATCACTCCCGTTTTCAAACAAAATATTTTTCATTACACTAGAACAAAATTAAGACCTATAGCGCTAATATCTTATCTATTTAACAGACAGCAGTGGAGTTTTGATCTACAGAGTTCCCAGTGTCAAGATCAGTACAGCAAGAGGGCGCTACAACAAATCAAATGCAAATGAAACTGTATGCAGAATCATAACAATACATACATATCACTTTTATATTGAATAGAATTATATCAACAACATTCAACTCAGCTTTTGGAATACTAAATGATGCATTCAAAGTAAGATGAACAAAATCTCCAAAGTCTGTGACCGTAAAGCATGAAGAAAAAGTGTGACATCTATCAGTGATGTGCTGTTTTCTTTTTTTTCACCGTGGAATGATTTTGTAGAAATATACCATCGTTTGGGTAAATTTATTGTGCCAGAAAAACTTACAGAAGTCCTAATGTGATGGGGTATGTTGGCACTTAAAAGCCACCACTATCAGGCAAGTTCTGCAAGCAAATTGTACTTTGATTAAAGAGGATTTACATTACAACATGTCCAGTCCACAATACAAACGATTTTTTTGAGGACTGCAGACTAAGGTGCTTTGTTGGACACTTCTACAGTCCAGGATATAAAAGGCTTTAAAATCCTAAGCGATTCGGTTTTTCATTTGCATAAAAAACGCATTACTATTTCAGATTTGTCTCAAGGCCATCAAAATGATAAATATTCTTAAAATCCTTTTTTTTTTTTTTTTTCTCCTTCTTTTGTCAAAACATTTTCAGACTTGATCACTTGGGACATCACCTCCAGTGACCAAGCATACGATGTGAAGTAAAGTCAGGAACACCCAACACAGTATATTCATGCATTATTGACATCTCCCCTTTACCAGTCCCCTCTAAAACAAAGCTGAAAATGCGAACCACCACTGTGGCAACACCCGTAATCAGTTCTATTATTATTCCAAACCTCTGATATAATTAAACTAATAATTCTATTTGCATCAACAATGGAGGGAAAACCATGGAGATGGTCTACAACACCTTATATCAAGTAGGATGTCAGCTATTCATATCCAAATTGAGGAAACGCATTACCACCCTGTAGAAAAAGTTACATCAAAAAGGTGCCCTGTATTAAAAAAATGAACCAATCTAGTCTCTCAATGATCTCTTGTAATAGGAAGGTACAAAACACATTGACCGAAAACAAAATATCAAGAAGAGTAATGACGTAATTTATGATTATGCAAGGATGTCTCTTTAACTCAGAATGGGAGGATGTCTGGCCTTATGTCTTTCAGTGTCTTTTGCTTCTTTTCTGGTGATCATTAAATCCCCAGACACTGATAGTAAGTTAAAGCTTCCAAAAAAAACTCCAATAAAAGTTTTCATCTTTGCATGATCATATTTTAACAAAAAAGAACTTTGTTTATTATACAATTATTTATTTTTTTTTTTCACATTTCTGCAGAAGTCCTGAAATTGTGATAAAATCTGAATCTCAAAATGGGCTTCTGAAACTATGTCCTTTAGGGATACTTTTTACATTTTTTATTTATTTTTATTTTTTACATACAAATCAAAAGAAAATGTCAACAAAAACTAACCACTCATGACAATCATAACAACATTATTATCCAATATTATCTGACGTATCTTTCCATTACAGTTTTGCCATCAAGATTTAATGGAAATAATGCTACATTTGTACTGAAAAGAGTAAAGAAAAGCATTTCAGCAGGCCTTGCACCCGTTAAGAGTGGACATCGAGTTCATCAGTCATTTCTCTCTGTAATAGAGCAAAAATGCTTTAAGTGACTCAGGCAGCGGTAAAGCCATTATTTGGTCTCTCAACACGCTCACTTGCTTGAGGATTTCAATGTCGCCAATGTCTCTTTCCTCCTCTTCCTCCTCCTCCACTTCCTTGTGTTCTTCCTCAGCGTGCTCCTCCTCCTCGCTCTCCACCATTTGAGGGATCAGCTGGTTGCCTACAAAAACGTAGGTGTTGATGCGTCGCCGTCGGCAGCGCCTGCGTTTGCGCTTCTGGGGAACTCTTTGCACCATCCCCTTCCCTTGACTATCCTCATTGGCCAGGTTTCTGAGAGTGCGGCGTATATAGATCCGAGACAGATCCTGAAGGCTGCGGACAGTCACTGGGGCTGAGGACAAAGAGAGATGACAGTCCTTCAGGGCAATGCGTCACAAAAATAAGAATAATCCATAAAACTGCACCAGTCTTTCAACTAGTTCGGCATACACAAGTGAGGCCGTCAAAGAGAGAACCGTGTCTCAGTATTTCAAGGAAAGGGAACAACTGGCTCTATAGAGCAGCTGCAGGGTGAGCTTTTATATGTCAAAGCAAATATTGCTGACGGAATCATCTCGTCACATCACTTTGAATGTACTGTCTGACTTTGAAATATTTCCTGCTTTAAACTTCAAGACCAGTTAGGCATAATAAAACAACAAACAACAAAGAGTTGTTTCCTTTTGTTTAGTTGAGGCTGGAGAACTTACGCAGCTGGACAGCGTCAGGCTTCTCTCCATCAGCTCTGCTCTGCTGGACCAAGGGGGCAAAGGACACCGCCAAGATGTTTTTACTCTCCCATGTGCACTGACCAGTCCTGGTTATCTGGGTCAGCTGCATGAAGAGACGAAACCTGAACTCAACACTTATAAAATATGAAATACTGTGTGACACTCGGGAGCAAGAATTAAGGGCCTATTCCTGCAGTTCCTTCAAAATATAATTACCTCTTGCTTATTGTGCATTTAGTAAATGCCACCTGAATACAGATGATTCTTATGGGGACATGGTCGGTTTGATTCTCTGTATAAATACAGTGTTTGCTTATTAAATAACATGCACATCTAATGATCTTACTCTAAATTCTACGTGTTCATTATGGTTGGCAAATGTACATACACTGTGTAACCAAAGATGAACTTTGCCAGTGGAGACGGAAAAAAGCCCCTTTTACATTTGCATACTTGCTGCTGTATCAAATAGATGCATGACAAATGAACTCCATTTCCACACTTGCTTTGTACGTGACCAAATTACTGCCAATAGGCTTGAAGAACTATCTAACCGACTGAAAAAAGGTCTGAGCATCAACAAGACAGGCGGTAGCTTTTTAAAGGGAAAAAATCTCAAAAGGTGTACAAATGAATGGACCAGACGCTAAGGGTGGGGAATATGGATAAATCCTTTACCGAAGCAAGTTTTACATTTATATCGCAATATGAATGAATATGAATTTATTTTTCAGAAAAACAATTGAGAAATTGTTACTGGATAAACATAGATACCTGACAAATCAAAATTCTTTATTATAATAATGCAAAAATCATACAAAATAAATGTATAACCTTAATTTAATCAGTTTTTAATCTAAAACAAAATGCCCGAAATTAAGTTTCAAAACTACTATATTATATATATATATATATATATATATAAATAAAAAATAGCTATAAAAAGAATAGCTACTAAACTGTAACAGTATAAAAATAAAATCCCTGACAGTACAAAAGCAGATTTTTTCGATCTGCAAATTATGTTTTCCATTAATTGATGGGATGGTTTGGTACATAAAATGGAGAAAAAAAAACATCAATGACTTTACATTTTCCCACAGCTCAAGGTGACATCTTCAAATGTCTTTTGTCAGACCAACAGTCAAAGCTCAGATATATAGTTTACTATAATGTAAAACAACGAAAAGTAGCAAATTCTGACACAGCTGGAGCCGTCAAATGTTTCATGTAGGTTTGCTGCTACAGAATAGTCAACTAATTTTGTAGATTGAGTAATGCGTTATTCTCCTAATCATGGCAGTTATGGTGTACATCATCATATCACCCACCCTATCGGCCACATCATCAAAATGTCTGCTGGTATGAGAAGTTAGATATGTAAGGCATGGCCCTAAGTAGATGACAGATATTTGGTTGCTCAGGCCATAACAAGTAATTACCAGTCCACAGGCAATAATCAAAACACAATTTAACCACATGAGGCTATGGACTCATCATGCATGGTAATAAAGTGAGTGTATATCTTGGTAGGGAGTGGTGAAATGGTTTCTGGGGAGCATTCAAGTGGCACACAACAGGTCCATTAATACCAGCAGACACTGAAGATGCCTTAAAGGCAAATGTATGGTTCATCCATTCATAGCCATCATGTTTAATGTACTTCATTCAACACAATAATGCTCACTGTCAGAGTGCAAGGTCTCAGTTGCGATTGCTTATTTTTCTTTTAAAATGGCCACAAACAGATTACATTTATACTGTATCTGTTTAAGCTGGGCATGTTTAAAATTGTGTTTTATTTAAGGGTCATAAATGACCAATGTTAACAGTAATTCCTGAGCGTTTGCATTAAAATCCTTTTGTTTTTGAGAGTGCATACCAACACAAAGCACAGTATAATATATGTGTATGTATGTATAGCATATATATATATATATATATATATATATATATATATATATATATATATATATATATATATATATATATATATATATATATATATATATATGCAAATTATACTGTGCTTTGTCTGGGTGCTGATGAAGGGCCACAACAAAGAGGAAAAACAAGATATTAAAAATGATTCACACTAGTGTGGACATGGCCTGAGTTGGTATGACTTGAAGCGCTTTCATGCCGTTTAGATTTTACATCTCTGTAGATCTGTAAATCTCTGTAGATTTTAGATCTCTCTCTCTCTCAAAATTATGCAAATTTCTCCATTAATTATAAGTGTGCACAGGCCGTTTTTGTTCTTACTAAAGCCTTCTACCTTCTTTAAAAACACAGCATAACATCCGATTGTTTTCTTCTCTGAACTCATTTCATAGCGCACTGACAACCTAATCCAAATATCCAATCTTAGTCATGCTTAGCTTCTTTTTCCTTTAAATTCCTTGACCATTAATTTGTCGAGATAATTACCCTCCTTACTGGAAAAAGTTCCTGCCAACCACTTTCTCCAATACCTTCCCAAAAAATTCTAAATGCCCTCTTACATGCCCCACAGTCTGTACACACTCACACATCCACCGTTTTAAATAAAACCTGTATTTATACAGCCCTGTTTGGGCTCCCCAGGCAGCTTCTCAAATCCAGGGGCAGTTGTGGCTCAATAATGCATGTGAAAGTTACATAAGTTGCATAACCAGTCTTGTAGGTCAAAGCTATTTTACCGTTTTCCCTCATGTGTTAGCATTTTGAATAGCAATCATGATGTGTTGATTATGTATCATTCTGATAGCTTGAAATCACTTACCTGATCCTCTATAGGCATCACCAGAATGCCTCCAATTTTGAGCAGTACTTTCATGTAATTTTCATGGTCTTTCTGCACTCCTGCGCCACAATAGATGCGATCGTACTGGTGACTGTCTGCTGAGATTTCAAGGCAATTCCCCACCACAAAGATGGGTTCACAGAACTCAAACCTGTGAAAAAAGGTATAGTGAATAAAATCCAACTCATCCAAGGTTCATTGCATTTGTGAGCTGTGACACAATTATGCAGATTAGATGAGTAGAACTAGAGAGATTTAAATGTATTTAATTTGCAAGACAAAGTCTTATATGGTCCACAAGAGAAAAAACGGGCAGGTAAAACTGCTACTAGTGCCTGTGGTTTGAACCAGTTTTTGTTAAAAGGAATAA
Organism: Sander vitreus; assembly: GCF_031162955.1. Taxonomy (NCBI): domain Eukaryota; kingdom Metazoa; phylum Chordata; class Actinopteri; order Perciformes; family Percidae; genus Sander; species Sander vitreus. The sequence goes on from NC_135866.1 coordinate 14,291,775, forward strand.
GCTAATCTAAAGATCACTAATTGACATGTTCTATCTTTTTAACTGCTGTTTTTACACAGAATAAACAAACGAGATATTATCTAACATGAGTTTTAGGAGGTGCTGGTAGACAGATTTTGTAATGTTCAGACAGTGCCAGGGTAGCTGTTCCGGCTTTTTCATGCTAAGCTAGACTAACCAGCTGCTGGCTTTAGCCTTATAATTTCCAGACAGCTCTGAGAGGGGTGTCGACCTTTCCATCAAACTCTCGGCAAGAAAGCAAATTAGCATATTTGCCTAAATGAAATATTCCTTTTAAAGCATGTACTTACTTATCAAAGCTGTCACTATTCTTTATGAAATCATCCAGTTTCTCTCTGGCATATTCAACTACGTCCTTATGGAGCTCAACTCCATGGTTCACACCAAATGGCCCTTAGAAAGAAAAACAGGAACAATATTTTCTTTAAAATCAATCCCATCATAGCATTACATACTACCTATTGTGATTTCATGGAGAGCTGATCCAATTAATTGTTGTATTGATTGACAAGAAATTAATCCACACCTATTTCCCTAGCAAAAATGCCAAATTTGCGAGAGAGAGAGAGATTTTTTTTTTTCCATACCACACAATTATTCCATAAATCAGAAAAATAATCGTCACACTAAATCAAAAATTAAAATTCTAGCAGTCCTATTATCACTGATGCTGATTTGTGTTCACGCAGTGTACTTTTGTATAGTAAATTTGTTTAACCTAGATTTTACAGAACACCTGAGCACTTCCCACACATGATAAACATAGCTGGGTACACTCTGCTTACCTATGATAAGGGCAACCATTGTGCTCAGGTAGCCAGTTCCACTGCCCAGATTGAGGAAAGAAAGTCCAGGCTGCAGCTTGAGGGCCTCCATCACCTCAGAGTATATACACGGAGCAGACAGGTGGATGTTGCCATGCTTCCACGCCAAGTCTTTGTAGGCACTGTCCCTGTAGCCGTCCAGATAGTAGTCACCACGGTCTATGGCTCGGAAAGCCTGTTCAACTTTTTCTGTGCGAATATACTGGGCCTCCTTAAGATTATCAATGAGGTCGTCATTGTCCTCCCCAGCGCTCACGGCTCCCCCCATGGTGAAAAGAGAAGAGGAAACACAAGGGCCGAACTCGTACTCAGGATGAGCGATTCCTCCTCAGAGTGGCATGGAGAGTGGCTGACCTAAAGGATGCTGCCGCTGTGACTCCTCGAGCGTCAGAGTTTAGACTTCGGTCATGTCCAGGCAGCAAGTGACCTGAGAAAAAAAATTTAGATTTCATCTACCATTAAGGATGATAAAGATGTCATTTGTCCTGCCCGAAAAGATGCAACAAAGCTAAAAGGAGGCTCAGGAAGATGTCACTCAATTGGTCTTTACACCCCCACACAGTCCTGGGAAGAGGTCTAATCAGCCAGGTTAACTAAAAAACCTGTGTGGGTGTCCAGGGCCTTTAAGGCATTTTAATGATTTGAATTGATCATATAATTTGTGAGCCTTCAGATTACTATTTTGCGTATGACATTGCCTCCACTTCAGAGATTAACCTCATCCCTTAACACAGTGTATATACAGTAGGCCTTCTTCACAACAGACATTCTTCATGATGGCTCCATTCAATTTAGGTTTACGGTCCCTGGTATAATACATGCTGGCTCACTAGCAGAGCTTTATGGAACAGAGCCATCATTAATGTAATTTGTTACACCTGAGATTTCCCTGCATATAAATTATAAAATATCTGTTGTGAAAAAGGCTCTCTTCGTCATGCTATGTACTACATGCAATAAACGATTAGTTTAATTGATTAGTCAAATGCCAATAATTCACTGCTTCACTCAATCAGGGCAATTAAATCCGTTCTCTGCTGATCTGAAAGTTAGATAGTGAGTACTGAGAACTGGCTTCACTATTTAATACTATTAAGTACCACATCGTAGCAATAAAGAGGAAATTCCTACCACATGCTGGTTTTTAAACATTTTATAGATGCTTTGATGACTAAAATACCCCACACTGGCACAGAGTGAAAGGGTATAGCTGGAGATGCAACCGAGGGAGACAGGTCTTGGATTGCCTCTCTGCCTTCTCAGCATCTCCACATCTGACTCAGCTAATAAAGATTAAATTCAGGGGTGACTTTGTAGTAGAGGCCTGGTAAGGGTAATTTTCCATTGGCTCTTTCTCACAGGCAAAAAGAATCATTGATTCACTCACCATCACGGATTGTACACGTGTATTTTTTTCCTAGTTTTTCCCTTCTACCCCCTCTGTATTGCATAGTCTTGTGAGTTGCCTGCAGTTCAATGAAAATCCAGAAAAATGGGTCAGGTGAAGTATACTACAAGCAAATTGCTTTTGGGCACTGCTGTACAGTCTTACAATGATAATCCAAAGTCTTGTGTGTCTCGTTTGAGACGAATAAAAAAGGACCAGCTAGGTAATAACATTTGTTGCTATAGTGAAGCTATTCCTGTACAGAAAAGAAAACCCTCTTTTGTAAACAGGAATTCACTGCTAAAGACACTGGATGTCCTAGGTTTAGCCCTGGTGTGAATGGAAAGTGCATTGACGCCATGTCAGGTCATGACTTGCTGCTATGACCCAGCTAGGGACAACAACGCTGAACCACGCAGGATGAGGAAACATGTAACAGATCCTCCGGCTACACAAGATCAACTCATCAACTAGTGCTGTAACTAAACACCAAAGGCCTGTTTAGGCAGCACCCCGGCATGTACACACTGCTGATCAGCAGACCTGTGGAAGGTACACTGATAATCCGCATGATTACAAGCATTTACAGCTTGTTGTAAAGTTAGACATTTTATCAGCTAATATGCTGATCTGTCAGGAAAAGAAATGACGTCAATGCCGCTGTGGCAAAATGCCAGAGCGATATAATTCTTAATAGTAGAAAACAATCAAGTGTTTCAATAAATTTCATAATAAATCTACAGTCACAAGTCTCATGTTTCCATTTGTGATGTTGTAACGACAGCACATTTTTTTGTAATGATTTGTGCTTAAAGCTACAATAGACAAAAAAATATGTTTTCGTAAACATTCAAACCTGTGAATTTACATTTCTTGACTCCAGTGAGTGAATTATTTTTCCTATATCCACTACAGCAGAAATGTGAGCATGTTAGGTTCACATTGAAGGATAACCATCGAAGGATAAGATTAAAGACTTTCAGATTAAAGAAGGTGTAATTAATGAGATCTAGCTGCATGGAAAATAAATTCAGTGAAATTTTTCTCTGCAATGTCAAACTTATTAAATTTTATTATTAATACATGTGAGCAAATGTGCTCTACAAATGCAAATTCCATAGAAGCACTCATTTGTTTTGCTCCAATAAAGCTATTCAAAATTGAAGTCATACACCAGAATATTCCTCTGAGCAAAGAAGCAACTAAAAATAACCTGTGTTGTGTTTCTCTTCACAGTGAGTGAGATGAAAAACACCTGTACATTGTATTGTAATTCAAATCATATATATATATATATATATATATATATATACACATATATATATACATATATATATATATATATACATATATATATATATATATATATATATATATATATATGCTGTCAATCGATTAAAACATTTAATTAATTACATACTGTGATTAATTAATCACATATATAATTAACGGTGCCTGAACCGATACTTTTTAAGAAAGTAAAAAAAGAAAAGGAAAAAAAAAGGGTACTAAACAACAGTTGGCGACATTAAAGAACGGCTTGTTTATTGCTAAGGCCATATGGTCAAAATGAATTGATTTAATAATAATGTATAACTAATTTCAGTAGTAAAGTGCTGTTGAACCATCAGATGGGAAAAATGACATTTACAATAACTTCAAATGCACCACAAAGCTGTAGTTTACCAGTTTCATTGAACGCACCGTCTATGTTGTTTCTCCGATGGCAGCTGCAGATTGTTACATACCGGTGTTGAATCCTCTACAGTAAAACAGTCAAACTTTACACCGTTTAGCGTTAGCTGTCAGCATTTTAACCGTGTTTAATCCAGCTACTAGCTAGCGGTAGGCTAACGTTAGCTGCTGTCGAGTATAGTGTTAACTATCGTCATGTGCAGCGGTGATTGTGTTTCAGAGCATCAGAGAGAAGCACAGACATATCAGTGGCACCAGATTTCGGTAGCCAGGGTTGGCAGGAAGAAGATTTTTACAAGTAAATGGCTAGAATGGCTCTGGGTCAAACGTCAATATGGAATAGATGAATCTGCGTTATTTTTTTTTAACGCGTTATTTGTTCTCAGATTAATTAAACGAAATTAACGCGTTATTTTGACAGCCCTAAAATACTATAATTAATTTTAAAAAATTATATATATATATATATATATATATATATATATATATATATATATATATATATATATATATATATATATACACATACATACATACACACACACACTTATGTGACTTTCATTCCCACAACTACACAAGATGTCCCATATTCTAACAAGTCACTCACCATAATGAGCCCTTCCTTTAGTATCGTCCTCAGACTGGTAAGGGACTGGCATGAAAACCTCTGAAGATTGTTATGCTCAGCAGTGGTTGTGGATAAATCCTTTTAATTTAGGTAACAATGTGACTTTCCTCTGACTCCATCCCCAGGCTAGTGGTAAAGACCTTATGGTGCAATCTTTATTTATGCAACTTTGACCACTGGACTCTGAGTTAATTAGCCACAAACAGCCAGATGATGCGACAGTAGAAACTTTTGTTGTACCAGGCAACAGGAACCGTGTGAGTGTGAAATGGAAACAACTCAAATTTTCTAAATTTACCAGGACTTCAGTTGTTTCTTATTTTCCTCTGGACCCTCTCACTTTTGCTCCTATTGACTCTGCATATTTATATTTAAAAAGAGGTCATACAGTTTTGGGATAAACGTTTTCAACTCAAGCAGATGTGTCTTTCCCTCAATTTGTGGCACCTGGATGAACCTGCAACTCGGTCTTGCATTGCATACATTTTATTTATCTGTTTTTGTTTTTCTAATGTGTGATGAGAATGATTGCATCACAAGGATGCCAGCGAGGCCATGACCTTTAAGTGTCTTATATTGCTGCCAACACTGTGCCACAGAAGTGTTCATTTAACAGGAGCTAAAGGTTACAGTGGAATAATTGATTAGTAGATTGACAGACAATTACTGTTATTGGCAACAATTTTGATAACTTTAATTAATACTTCGTCTTTTTAAAAAAAGAGAAAACTGGCAAACATGAATTGGTTCCACCTTCTGAAATGCGAAGATGTCCTTTATATATTTTATATTAAACTGAATATATTTGGGTTTTAGAATGATGATGGGACGAAACAAGACATCTGAAGATGCCTCCTTGGGCACATTTTATATACAAAACTATAACTTCACCAAAATATCATTTGTTAATTGCAGCCCTAGTCATTAGGATTTGTGTAAAGGATTCAGTTGCGAGGATCTGCTGCTTTTCTTTGTCTTATGTGACCGTTAACTGAATCTTTAAATTGTGAAGGGCATTTTTCACAATTTTTATATAAAGACCAAACAAGAATCTAATATGCAGATTAATGGATATTGACAATAATCAGCACCAGCTGTGCGTAAGTTCAAACTTAGCCATAAATTGTTACTAATTAACTAATAGCAATTATGAATTAATACTATTAATTATAATTATGAAGTTGTGACTTATGCATTACTAAAATAAGTGGTTGCACCACAGAGATCAGTTACAACATAACTAAGTAACAAATAGTTACACATGCCTCTAGGGTATAATGTAAATCAAAATGTCACAGAAACTGCAGTTTTGACACACAGCATCATCTTTCCATTAATTGCATGCCGTTTCGCAACAGAATAATAGTAGAGACCCAATTTATTTAAATTTAATAATCGATCTAGCTTTCTACGATGCCATGTGGCTCATGCCAGCCAGAAAGCTAATGCAAACGGTAACCATGACAGGGAGCTCTATCTTTGATCATGATTGGCCCCTTTCCTTAATTATGAAACAGGTGTACCACTGCAACACTACTGTAGTATTGACTTTGCACCCTAACTTCTATTGAATTTACACATAGCTGGTGCAACCCAGTGCTGTAGTTGCACCCCTAGGGCCCTATTTTAACGATCTAAGTGCATGGCGTGAAGCGCCTGGTGTTCGTTGCTAGTTTAAAAAAAATAAAAAATAAAAAAGGGTCCCTGCGGCAGGCGCATGGTTCAAAAGGGTTGTACTTAGTGTCTTAATTAATCATAGGTGTGTTTTGCATGTAACATGCAATAAACCAGAGTGTCATCTCCCATTCCCTTTAAAAGCCAGGCGCGTTTGTACCTTGGCGCATTGCTATTATGATGGCGGATAATAGGGTGAAGTGAAAGCACGCGAGCAGATCATATCATAATACTATTTCACATTGTAATATTTTTTATTTTTAATCTTTTGCATGTTTGTGTGCTGCTGCGCGTGTGTGTGTGTGTGTGTGTGTGTGTGTGTGTGTGTGTGTGTGTGTAACAAGCATAGTGTGCGCCTGCTGTGTACGAGCATAGGCACATTTTACTAATGCACTGTTAAAATAACAATGAAATGCTGCGTTATTGACTTTAGACCAGGTTTTTGTTGGTCAATGGCGTGATCACTTTCCACTGCCTCAAGATAGCAATACGCCAAGAATGCACCTGAACACACCTCCCTGGAAGACCAAGCACATCCATGGGCGCACAGATGGGCAAGGTGCATTTGCCATTTAAACGATGTGGGCACTGGACGGGAAATTGACAACTGCGTCGGTCTTAAACTAGCAAAGTAAACCTGGCGTCGGGCTTTGCGCTGCGCTAGGTGCAAGATAGGGCCCCTAGTCTTCCTAACTGTTTATTCAACTGTATGGTACTTTGCATTATTTTCTAATATTGTTGAACACACCTTCAATCACTTATAGCAGGGATGTTGCTTCACGTCATACAGATGTTCTATATTCCCACAACTGACACCTGATGAAGCCAATCAGCTCTCTACCTGATCACGTGCTGCAGTTGCCACACAGACAGCGGCGCGTCAGCCAATCAGCGGCCTGGACACTTTCTGCACTGCGTGTGACGATGGAGCAAAACAACAGCGTTTTCATGAAATGTTGTCAAGCGATATTAATCACGGCTGTTTTCTAAAATCCTGCCCGACCACATTTGTGAGAAATACATGGCGAGTGAAGCATGCATTACACGAGCTGACAAATACTAAAGAGAGACTGTGTGCTTGTGCATACATCCAGCTTTTGTTCCTACTTGTCGACCATAAACGCTGCTGGCCAGCTCTCTGCAGTGCGAGTAACCTCAATCTTTTAGCAGCGACTAGCTAAGTGTGTTATTAAAACAAAAAGAGGCTGAAATATCCCTGCATGTTTGATTTTAACTGCTGTGGAAAAATCCCACGAAGACAAACAAATAACATTGATTCCTCGGAGCTTCTTCTGCCTCATAAGCTCGAGCCCGCACACACAAAAATGAAAGAAGCAAAAAATTTCAGTTTTGCAGACGTTGGTAAAAATGGGTTTACATTTAGCTAAGAGTTTAAAGTTAACATATAGTGTCGGGACAACGCCATCGGAGTTGCCAATAAATCTGGCTTACGTTCGCTTGTGTGGGCCTGAGTGCGCCATCATCAAAACAGAGACAAAGCAGGTTAGGTAAGCTCGCGTCTTTATCCTGCCAGCTAGCAAACACACAAAAACAGCGAGTGTGGAGTGTCACGTTTAATAAAGCTAACACAATTATTATACTGCCAGTTATACAAACCAGCTAGTTAACTTACACACACAAACAATAGTTATTTTGAAATAAATAAATACAAATACTCACAACAATGCCGTGTCGCATTTACTTCTTGTAACTGGATGCTCTGTGCAATGCGACGGTCAGTGACTTTCAGACGTTAGCAGCCTCCCTTTTTAAAGGCTAACTGCTAGTAAACTGTGCTAAATAGTTAGCTGGTTCGGATGAAAAGGTAAACTAATAACGGCGAGCCGTTGTGTCGAAGTGAAGAAGAAGAAGAAGACAGAAGCAGCTGAGAGGATGTAAACACACGTCACGTGGTTTAACATGTCGATAGAGGGAGGCACTGTTGCTCACATCCATCTACAATATGTATCTTTCTATTGAACAGTAGGCTATACATATTTTCTACACGCACTTTTTGGAGTGTTTTAGTCAAATAATTTTACTACAGAGAAAATTCCAGATATTAGTTGTGTGAATCAATCAATCAATCAATCAATCTGTCCAGGAAAGCATTTATTTTACAATAATTCTGCCTAGGTTTTTACAATTTCAAAGGCTCTTTTACCTGTAGCTTTTAGTTTACATGTACTATACTTAGTATAGATAATATAGATAGATTTTTATTTTAATTTTTTTTATCTATCTTCGATAAAGGTTTAGGTTTATTCAGGAATAATATACTGTAGCTGGCCCCACATTTCCTGGAAAGTTTCACCCAACTTGTGACCTCACAGTTCCCCAGAGGAAAGGTTTAAATTTAGCGTGCAGCTGGTTTTCTGGCCTGTTCTGGAAGTCTGGGAATGGACGATCCACAGCAGACAGGCCATGTTTCAGCGACCTCGCTTCATCTCATCTTTTGATAATACTATAGGTTACTTGTTTTTAAGAGGGTTTTGTGTGCAAGATATGCAGGCAGTTCAAGAAAATTAACTTTCAATCCAAGCCGCATTTCTTCTGATTTCAGTGTCTTTGTTTAGACAGCTGGAGCCCGAATGTCTGCCTATATGTTTCTACATCAATAGCAAGGATAGTAAACTACTATTTTATACAGAATATCAAAAGGCAATTCTCTGGTTTTCCAGCCCAAATTGTTTTTATATCACAAAACATTTTGGTTGATAAGTTGCCAAAGTTGTCTGAGTAGAGCTCTGCAGCTTTGGTGTTCTCTGGGAGTGATGAATTTGTTGACTTCCTCAGTCGGTGGTTTCATTGCATAACACAGACGTATTGAGCTTTACTTACATGATCACAAATGTATACAAGGTTGCAGTCAGTTTAATGTAATTGAATACTGCTCATATACCAAGATCATTAAGTGTGTTACTCAGGCCATAGGAGTGGAGATGCTGATTAGTCAGACCTGTTATGGCCCTAGTTTGTGATATCATAAATAGTATGTGATACCTGAAATCAGAGCCAGGATTTTATAAATACTGAGGTCAGGATACTCAACAACACTAAGTGAGTTATGACTAACTACCGAAAAAATCTTTCTAATTTTAATGAATATTTTTTTCATGCACCTTCTCCACACTGCCAAATACAAATCCTAAACTTTTTAATTTTGTTTCATTAAATAATGTAAATGTAAGTTCTTTTGTTTTTTTTGTCTAAAAATAGTAACATTTAAAGGTATATGTGTGTATATATATATATGTATGTGTGTGTGTGTGTGTGTGTGTGTGTATGTGTATATATATATATATATATATATATATATATATATATATATATATATATGAGCACATGACTTCAGTGTCTTCAATAGTAGCTAAGGCCTTCATGAAATATTACTTTAAAAAACACATAAAAGCAAGATCCTGGATTTTGTCACATTTGCTTCTAATATTATTTCCTTGAAACCAAATATTTTGTTGCCATCTGTATTATTAGATGAATGTAAACAGACATTGTTGACTACAGCAGGGTTAGCTGGGGTCAGAGTATGTATGTGGCCATCAAGCTTCACACAGCATATACACATTACAGGAAGACGGAGCCATGAGTGCCAGGACGGAAACGGTTTGTGGTGGTGTTGAATGTGAGCCAACAGCCTCATATTTTAAATGTTGTGTTGTTACTACACCACAAATGAATCTTATCTGGGTGAAATGCTGCCTTTGTTTCAATGGCACCTTGCACTCGACTCTTATTTCTCACTCGAATGAAGGTCAATAAATGCATGAAAGATACAGAGACTTAAATATGTATTGGAAAACACTTTTTTTGTGTGTAATGCTCACCCGTATTTCTGAACCATCCATGATGGCAATCATTGCATGGTAGGGTAACAACATTACTGATGATGATCGAAAAAGGATTAAGAAGTTAAATAAAAGACTGCTTCTACAACTGACTCCTGATTAATTAGAAATGGTTTCAGAGTTCAAACCATACTTCAGTTTGAAGGTTATCCCCTTTTTTGGTGGTTTAGTCTTTTAAAGTGTATATGTAAAGCAAGGGCGTAAATCCCAGGGGGGTCGGTGGGGTCAGGACCCCCTCCCCCCCCAATCTAAGGGTTGTTCCCCCCCTAGAAAACCATGCTGTGTATTGTAAATAACATAAAAATGTATAGTTGAAATATCTGTGTAAGTAGTAAAACAATACAAACCCCCAAAAATGCTTTTTAAGTTTAGAAACATTTTGAGTTCCCCCTCCTTTGCCTCACAGTGGTTTGGTCCACTGCCTGCTGTACGTTAGGAATCGGATCTCGACTCACAGTCACATCGGTAGTGACAGGAATGTAGCTAGTAAGTAGGCGGTTCAAGGCTATTTTATTCACATTAAACATCGGATGATGTTGTTCTTTTCTCAAATGGAAATGATGCTGAGTAATTAATGAATTAGTCATGACAAAAAGTTTGCTATGTTAGTAATATTATGTAACGTTACCTAGCTTGTTTAATAGCTTGTTGGATAGAAATGCAGACAGTGTGGCTCATGTGGCTGTCAGGGTTAGCAGATGAGCTTGATCAGCTAATTTAACAAGCGTACAAAAGTATTGTATTTCTTTTATATGGGGACACTTTTTCAAAATAAGTCATTATGTTTTAAGTTATTTTTGTGGCTTGATTGTAAACAACTTAAATTGAATACACGGTTTTAAAGAAGAATATTTTGGTCAATTTAGTCAGCTTTTTCATTGAATCAAGAGAAATGCTGAAAAGAAAGATAATGGTACAGTCTCCATGCTACACTAATGATAGTATTAAGGCTTTCCTCTGTTTACACATGTCCTCTACGAGTATAATTGTGGCTGTATTATTTGTGTCCCCTTCAGAAATTGCTCTTCAGAAATGTTATGTTTATTGTCCCCCCCCTACTGTTAGATCAGATTTACGATTTAAGTGTAGAGTAAGTGTAAGTGTGTTGAGGTTCAAGCTTGTTTGTAAAACTTAAATTAGTTCACAGCTATGGGTGTTACAAGCTTGTTTCCTGAGATATGGTTTTTAGTATTGGATACTTTTACGATGTTAATGTTCAAGGTTTCATTTTATATTTATTGCTTTTAATGGTCTCGTTTTCTGTCATCGTTTCACCTGAGCTACACTTAATATCCTCTTTGAGTATCTATGAGTGGTGTGTGTTAGTGTTACTACTGTTGTGGCAGTGCGTTTTTCATATGTTGTCTGACTTGTGTTTCTTCTACCTGTTGCTGTACATGGGCGACCAAACTTTTCCCCTTTAATAAAAACAATCTAAGTTTAAGTTAAAACTGGAACAATTAGACTAGTCGTTTGACAGAAATTTCATCAGCCACAGTTTTGATAATTGATTGATGTTTAGTTTATGTATTTAAATGACCCAACGTAAGTTCTGAATTGTAAGGACTTGCTGCCTTTCTTTGTTTTATGTGATATTTAACTAAATATCTTCGGGCTTTGGACTGTTAGTCAGACAAAACAAGCAATGGGAAGATGTCACATTGGGCTTCAGGAAATTGTAATCTACATTATAGACCTAGCAATTAATCAATTAATTGAGAACCTAATTGGGTGATTAAGTGATAATAAAAATAATCATTATTTGCAGCCCTAAACTGCATACATTTAAGGTGATTGTAGTGTGCGTTATATTTTGATTGATTTAATGTATTTTTGGTCAGTGTGAAGAGATAAAATGAAGGTGAGGCAGGGGGATGACATGCACCGGGACGTTACAATTACATGGTCAGCATCTTTAACCTTTTATTTTAATTTCTCACCCTAGCAGCTCTTAGTATCTTGACTCCATTGACCACTTCCTGTTACTCAAGATGTAATACCATGTATCCAACACAAGGTGGTGCTAATGCCTAAGGAAATGTGATACCTAACTGGATCCTTCTGGGGTAACTGGGTTTACATTTGACTGATGGTGGACTTCAGAAGCTTTGAGACACCAGACAACCATTTGAAAAGTTTATTTCTACCATACACAAACTGTACAACACAGCGCATATCTGTTTATTATGAAATAGTAAAAGTAATAGGAAGTTTCAATTTACAAACTACTTCAACTGAAAAAAAAACATTACATTTTAATGTAAAAGAAAATACAATACAATTTCATATCATACTAATATCGTTCCACAAAAAAAGCATTTCACATTACAAAACATCAAATACTAACAGGGAAAAAAAATAAATATTATTCACAAAACTTCCTGAGCAAACAATGTGTGGTATAGGAATTAAATATAAGAAATTATAAATAAAGGATTGTTAGGTTTAAAGAATTTGATTCAAATTTTTTAAAAGATTAAAATTCTTTAAAACATATTGAATGTATATATATGGATAAAATAGGGTCTTATTTTTCTGTAATTTGGCTCTTTTGCTGTTTACATTTTTTTCTCTTCGAAATGCCCCAGGCTACATGTCCTTGACTTCTTTTTGCAGAAATGAAAAATGTATTGCTCAAATGAATTACTGTTATTTTTTCTTGTGGGATTAACTTCATGTAGAATTGAGACATTGTACAGTATTGTACTGTGATGTGAGTGTCCCATTTCCCTTTTCTTGTTCAAGTCAAGGGCAGTGTGGTTAACTATAAACACAAAATCATTGAAAATACAAAAGTGCAATTGATGCAAACTAACAACTGATTAGACAACAACTACCATTTGTCTATGTTTTAGTTTCTTTCTTTTTTCTTCTTTTTTTTGTTGTTGCATTTAATGATTGAAACCGAAATGCGTGTTGTAGTGGTAGTCAGCTCGGTTTTTGAAATAGCTACTATTCAAATCTGCCCCAAGCATTACAAGAATATTCAAACTGTAAGACTGGTTGAAATGTTAAGGCTTGTAAGCAGTTTAAGATAAAACAGGAATAGATGTTTTGTTTTTTTAATTCACTCCTTCCTTTTTTCCCCCTCTCCATGCTAGCAAAAGTTAAAATAAACACCAGACTTTTCAATCTCAGTCGAGCTATTTCAAAAGCTGACTCTGAGATTACAGCTACGGAGACAACGGTATTTAAACAGTCATCAGGAACGTTTCCTCCTATGAAAATAATTGTACTGTATAATAAATTAGACACCATCCACATAATACTGTCCTACCACAAAACATAGTACTTGTATACTTTTATGGATCCATATACATTTAGGCACATACTATATGCACACTCCAAAAGTGTGTGCACAGAAGGCAGTTTAATATCTATATTTAAAAAAAAGACATCTTGACAAAGTGGATTTTTGATTTTTGTTGCACTCTTCTTGTAGCACGCTATGCAAAGCAGAATCTGTCATTCAGTTCAGCGAATGATGTTGCATTTTTGCTCAGTGTCACTTCCTGGTTGCATTCAGCTGTTATTGGTTAAGAAGAAAAAGGTACAGTACAATTGCATTGTTTTTTTTTTTTTTTATATCAGTGTTCACTTTGTCTTACCATACATTCAGTTTCCAATAAAGAAAGCAAAAGCAATGCTTAAAAATATTGATGCTTAGTCGTTTTGGTAGGTTTTTACCTCTAAGGGAGATCCAACTTATGGTTTAATAATAATATTAATAAAGTTTTTCAACATTAGATGGCGAAAGTATGCCATGAAATTGGAATGTGCTTCTATGTAAATATACAATGTGCAGAAAGTCCAACAGATTTCTCAAATATTAAGCATTTACAATTTAAGAAAAGAAAAATTAAGGAAATAAATACACGATGAACAAATATAATAATAAATAGCGATAATATAACAATGACATGAACACATACAGAATAAAATCAAGCAAACCATACAAAATAATTAAGTGCAAGAGGGGTAAAAATCTCACCAGGATAAACATATCAAGTGAATGCAGAAACGGTAAAAGCATTACAACTCTGGCTGGTCATTTTCTCAGTGCAGTGTATTTACCAGGAAATGCCAACACATTTCCAAAAGCCTTGTCTTATACATGCAGCCAAGCCAGCACTCTTCAGTCAAACAGAGCTATCTAGTGCCATTATCCCAAGTCAAAGAAACCTCTTGGTGCCTCTACAGCTTAGACATGGATGCCCTTAATAGCCTGTTTGATATTATCCAAGAGGGCCTTGCACTCAGGAGAGTATTCGTGCTCCGAGTTGTTGTACATGTCAGTTAATGTGTTCACATAGGCTTCGAAATTATGCTCACTGATGGGTCCCTGCAACAAAAACATGTTTGACTATTAGTGAAAACAGCACAGCAGAAAATGACAATTGATAGAAAATGAGATTTCTTCCAGGACAGGTTAGATACTATGAGTTGTTGTCTGTTTTCAAGGCTTACTGTACCATTTGAGGCAGCTGAATGTCTGTTAGACTGTTAATGAGAGCTTGGCTAAGGCGAGCGAGCTCCTTCAGAAGGCTGTCGTTGTGCTGTTCGATCATCTTGTTCTCCTCTTCAATTGTCCTCAGGTTACATTCCATAGACGATATCTGCTTTCGGGTACAAAAAGAAAAGAAATAAGACATTCGTCAAATTGAGCGAGCAAAGATCTCAAACCTTTTTGTCCTTTTTTTTTTTTTGAATAAACTTGTAAGAGTAGATATTTACCTGGGTTTGAAGTTGCATCATATCTGCTTCTATTTTCATGTTGGATTCATTCAGTTCCTTAATTTCATGATCCAAATGTTGAATATCTTCTTTGTTTTCAACACCTGAGTCGGAGCATACAATCTAATTTATCATGTTCAAACTGAAAATACTGGTATTTTCTATGTCAAGATAATGTAACTGCAAAAACACAACACAGCATGTCAGAGTAGCTTACCACTGCTGGCTTTCAGTTTGATGGTCATCATCTCTTCTTCGGAGTGCTTTTTCTTGATACTCTGTGCGTTCAGTGGGCAACCTGACAAGCTAGTTCAGCAGGTCATAAATTAGATTTTTAGGTGGGAGGCTATCACAAAACTTTAGCATAGAGATTGTGGATGAGAGTTAAGAATGCAACATGTCGACCAGCAGTATTGTTTAGAGATAAAATGGAGGACAGGCGACCTCACCTTCTGTGAGTGGCAAACACATTATTGGCATGACCAAGGCCATTGCAGCCAGGCAAGGGACAATGGGGCAGTTCCTGTTTATTGGCCTTCCAGGCAAAGGGCAGCCCGTTGATGGACGACTCCTTCTGTCTTTTGGCACCAAGTGGACAACTGCCTGCGCTGCGATGGGATGTGTATTTTCCCGATATATGGCCCTGTCCGTCACATCCCATTACTGGACACCTACCAGAGAAACACACAGAGAGTCGTACATGTTGTAAACACTGCTGGCTCACACAGGGAAAATGTAACTAACTTGCATTTAATAACATTGTTATGCTACAGAAAAAAAAAAGACATTTGACTGTTCATAAAATAACCACATCATTAAAAAAAATCTCTCTTTCAATAACTAGACCGGAAGATTTGTTAACCATTAAGTTGATTAATCCAGCCAAATGCTGATTAAAAATGAAGTTTTCATTTATTAATGAATAATAAAAAATAATCGCATTAACTATAAGTTACTAATCCACTAAAACTTGAGTTAGAGCGAACGCTCTGTTCAGTGCATACGTTTTTAGGTTGCTTATATTTGTGCTTGGAAATATAAGCACAAGTCACGCTGCATATCATTAAGAGTTTGTCAGTTGCATTTTCAGGCCTGTTTTCTGCAGGTCAGTAATGGAGTGACATGAATTACAGATAATTGTCATGTATCCCCTCATGCGAAAGAATGTAATTTGGAGGTGGCTAACCCTTTCCCTTATTGATAAAGGTGAAAGGTCACCTGAGATGATACAAATGGCACACATGCTGTAGAGTGCTGCTGCAAAAAGCCTGTTTCAGCATTTTGTTACTCGACAGCAGCAGCACTTAGAGGACAAAACAACATCAGTCCCAGTACTTACATCTACTACAGGTAGGTAGTTTGATGCAAGGCATGAGGACAATGGAGACATGCCATATGGCCCACTATTTACAATAATCTAGGGACATTTGCTACCCTCCCCCTTTCTCTCCCTTTCTCTCTGTATGAGATCTATTCCAGTCTAATTCCTAAGCTCATGCCCTTGCATTAGTAATTAAAAAGAAAAAATCTGTGTCCAGATGTATAAGTAAACAAGGGCGCATATATCTGACTTTGGATTTAAACTGCAAATCAATTACATTAGTTTTTTTTCCAATAACACTCTCACAGACAATGATTAAGCTGCAAATGAGTGCAATGCCATCAGTGGGCAATTGGACATTTTCTTAGTATACTATAATTATAAAGAAAGCACTCCGTGAAGAGTAATAAGCCCGATATTCCATTCAGAAAATAGGAAAAATACAAAACCCTGAAAAATCCCACAAAACCACGCTGCTAATCCTTAGAAAATAATTCACTAATGTGACGACAAGAGAAGTATTATTTTCTTTGTTTAACTTAATGGCCTCCAGGTATAATGCCCCGGGCACAAAAGCATGAAGCATTTTCACAATTTATTTGTTGGTTTATTTTTTTTAAACAAAAAAACATGACAGCATGAGATGAGGAAAAAAAAATCTCTTACTTAAGCTCTTGCTCATCTTTGTCATCCTTGTTTGGTGTGAGCTTCAAACCTCCCTTTCTGGCACGTGGACATCCTGACAAGCTAAAAATGATCGGCGACAGTATGGGTTAACATGAAGGAAATCTATTTAAGAGTAAAAATTAAAAGCTAAATTGTTATAAGGGTCTCTTTTTTTTTTTTTTTTTTTGCACAAGCAAAATCTAAATCTATAAATCTACATAAATAAATGTTTAATCACTGAAGAAGTTGGCAGCCAAGTAAATCAATAAAAAAACGAGAATTCGAAAAGGGGCAGCATAAAGTGAGACTTTCACCATCTGTTTGAATGTCATGCATCTGACAAATGTATTTCATGCTCAGTTGCGATGATTTTTCTCTGCTACCTTCTGTGCGAAGCATAGTTCCCAGTCACATGTCCAGATCCATCACAACCAGGTGTTGGGCACCTGCAGGTTGAAAGACACAGAGACCAGGTGTTTTTTTTGTTTGTTTTTTTTTTTCTACAGCAAATGACTGCGAGCA
Source organism: Sander vitreus (assembly GCF_031162955.1). Lineage (NCBI taxonomy): Eukaryota > Metazoa > Chordata > Actinopteri > Perciformes > Percidae > Sander > Sander vitreus. The sequence continues at coordinate 14,309,110 of NC_135866.1, forward strand.
GAGCAGTGGATTCATGCTAACATGCAGAAAGGTAGCACAAATACCAAATAACTTCATGTGGAGTACATATAAATCATGCATAATGTGTAGTTGAAGGGAAAGAAAAGGAAAGCATTGACCCAAGCTGAGGCAAAAACAAGCTGCCTAGTTTAATGTGCAAAATCCTTTAGTAACAAAACACATACTTTAGTTCCTGAGAGTTGGCTGCCATCAGTGATTTGAGTGTTTTGTCAGCCAGGGGACATCCAGACACACTAGAGAGGATAAAGAGCTAACAGTCACTTTAATGCACTCTTTGATCACAGCTGAATTAAATAATCTTAATACAATGTCTCAAAGCATATTTATACAAGATCGTTCGAAAAACACAATTCCACCTCCTCTTTATGTGAGAGCTTTTTCATGTCATGTTTTTTGTTGTTTTTAAATGAAAGAATTTAAAATCTAACTCTACAAGCCATGATTCAACTGTATCAACATAATTAAACAATCAGCACTGTTTCCCTTGTCTACTGTATGTATCTGCTAGCTGGTGCTAATGAGAGTGTAATTATTTACAGTACCTCCGATGTGATGCATAATTCCCCGTCACATGGCCACTGCCGTCACAGCCTGGGGTCGGACAGCTGCAGGAGAACACAAAGCATTTAAATACGCAGATTACCCTGGTTCCCACAGCTTGAACTGAATCTTTATTTTACACTGAGGACCTTTTCATGGACATTAAATAGAAAAAAAGAGTTAGTACAGCGGGAAGTTTAGTAGAAGAATTATTATTATATTGCTTAACATTCAGTTTAATAATGTTTCTGAATGTCACTGGGGGGGTGGGGGGAGTGCTGTGCTGCGGAAGCTAGAGGATCCTACTTTTTCTCGTGATGTGATTCTCAAGAGAGACCCAGCAGAGCATGCACTCTAACTACAAGAGTCAAGAGTTGTAAGCTTGTATGGGATATACAGGGAGAAAACTCACTTTTAAATAGATACATTTCTGCTCCACATGAACCTGCAGACATACCAGTTACAATGATATGTAACACGGTGAGTTTCGGTGTGTTTTGACTGACTTAAAACAAACTTTCCTATTTAAACAAAGGTATGGTTTGTCGTTAATACTGACCATCTGCCAGCTAAAAGGGAAGCTCACATTATACATGGTCGACTGAATAAAGATGCTTCAAGATGTTTCATTCTTTAACGCAACGCACCTCAAAAGCTCTTTCTTTGCATCTCGTAATAGCAACTTGGCTTTAGGGCTCATCATGCTGCCGTCTCCTTGGTAGTGTTGGTCCTCCAAGGAGACATGATCGTAATCCTCCTGGTGAGACAGAAAAAGTAAAAAACGTGGCCTTTACTCTCTGAAATATCAAACCTGATCTGATCTGCAATGCCCTAAAAGTGAATAATCAATGGAAAGTATAATACTCTTAAAACACAAGCCCTGGGGGTTAGAGTGTGATTATGCTTAAGGATACTTGTACTGTAGTAAACCATACATCCATTTAAGTCATACTTAATCCACATAGTATTTGAGGTATGGCCATGATGTATGGATTTCTGTTTTTTTTCTACAGACAAGATTGTGCAGTCACTAGATGCTGTGTATGTTTTTTTTAAAAGCAGGTCAAATGTGGTTACTCCTTATAACAACTATGAATGAGTGTGTACCACCTGTGAAATGAAGGAAAGAAAACCTTTAAAACCAAGATTAACATTCATTCAGGTACTTTAGTGATATTTGGACACCAGATTAGAGACCAGTCCTTAGTGTAAAAATATTTAATATGTCTTATAGATTTAAATCTCTGAATGGAGAAGATGCTGCTGCTGTGTGTTAGAAACTGTTAGAAAATATCAAATTTGGGGATTTTAGCAACCTGGAAAGAATGTATATTCTACACTTATGAAATGTTTTAGGTGGTTTCAAGTATTTTTAGTCTAAATTTTACTTAAGTATTTTATACAAAACTACTTTGACGATTTTTTAGACTACATTTGAGAATGTTTAGGTCAACTAAATAAATAAACAAAGCCAGCCCAGGAGAGGGTTTTGAAACTACATTTAGAACATTCATGTTTGGAAATTAAATGGCAAAAGTAAACAGTAAATTTCAAAAATAAAATCCATAGTAAATTTCCTGAATAGAACAATGTAATCTGGTAACAATACAGGGATAAGAAAGAGAGAGTTTTGAGAAAGTTATTTTAGTTAGTTGTGTTGTGTTTACTTCAGAAGAAACTTAGAAAATGTATGTAACTGAATAAATAGAAAATTCAAAAAATGATTTAAACATTTTAAAGAACTTTAGAGGGGGGGGGGGGTGTTGGGAGGGACTCCAAATCATGACCTTAGTATTTATAAACTGCTGCTTACAAGTAAAAAACTATGAACCTTATACATATTATATGCGTCTCTTAGTCTTTTACTTTTAGTGCTGCTCAATTTCATTGTTCCATTTGCACTTTGTATAAAAGTAAATTTCTTTTGTTTGGTGACATGATAACTCTCATCCTTCACCATTCACATTTCTCATGCACTTAATGCATATCTTACATTTTTAGATTACAACCAAAGTGTCAGTGGTTGTGTTTTTCTACCTCTGCGTCCTGTAAAACGTGTGCTTTGCTGAAGTTGACAGGGATGGGGCTCTCCCAGCTGTCTCTGTCACACAGTGGCTGGTAGAAGGTGGGGCTGATAAGCACACTCCCGCCTTTGGCCACAGTGGACTCCGAAGGGGACAGTGGATCTTCCAAAGGTGTTTTTGTCGAGGCTTTTACATTTTCCTTGCACTTCTTCATACTCAAGTCCAGGGTGCCATTTTCATCCACCTCTATGAGCATGTCCTAAAGGCAAAGAAGTGTAATCCTCAACATTGAATCTATTAATACATGTAACAACATGTTGTAGAAGGGTACAATAAATAAAGTATGCCTCACATATCATTGCCGTGCGTGCCAACATATGAAAACGAATGAATCAGGATAAAAATAGAACCTATTTTCTAATTACACTAAAAGGGAATGTAAATAAAACAGTACAATGTCTTATTAATATGACAGCAGCGATATGGTAAACTTGACAACAACAACATTTCTCTGTAAACATGAAAAATTATTTGAAACACGCAGAGCAAACAAACCTATTTAAATAATACATACAGTGGTTATCTCACACCAGACAAAGTACCAAACTAAGCCAGCGTTAATTCTGCTGAACACAAAAAAAATAATCACTAGTGTGTAGTTTTTCAGTGACAGCTGTGTCATCTGTTTTCTAGGACACACAACCATGATGGCAGCTGGGGGGTTGCTGGTTTTAGGTCATCATTATTATAGCAAAAATTAAAAAGCTTAATGTGGCATAAGTTTCCCCGCTGACAGATGTGTTTGTCTTTTTTGTGCTGAAACGCAATAGCATGATGACTTATGGCTGTTTTATGGTATTAAAAGTTTTACCTCATTAAATGCTAAAATCCTTTTTCCATAAACGAAACCAATTATTCAACGCATATGTTTCATTAAACCATATACATCATTATTTTTTATTTGGAACAAAAGGGAGCTTTTCAAATTAATTAAAGGGGATGATTTACATGAACATTGGATGTGGCTGTCCACTTCAATTATCCATCCATTTGACGATGTGTGTACCTAACAAAATAACACCAGTGTAAAACAAAAGACTTTTTATGATTTGTTTTTTTAAGATTTGAATGTTGTTTTTAGCTGCAACTAATAACCACAACTCTTTTCTTGCTATTATTGATTAATTAATGATGTCATTTAAGCGTTTCACATTTTTAAATAAGTAAAATTAGCTTGTATTCAGTCTTTAAAGGCCAGCTGTTGTGCTTTTTGTGTGCGATATCTCAACACATAATATACATATGCAGATAAGTTAAAGCATCCGACGACATAACACTCTAAATATGGCCGCTTTTTTTTTTAGACTTGAAAGCTGTTCTTTTTCTTTTTGTACGTCTCTCTAAGACAACTAAGCTGTATATGAGAACAGATGATTAACTTGCTAACACTGTTTTATTCATTCAGTGGGCTGGTACCTGGTACAGGGCCACATTCTCAGCTCAACAAGCTGGGAGACAAGGATCTGTGTTGTGTAGGTGTGGAAACCTTGAATCATCCACAGTACAGTGTGCACGTATGTAACTAACAGAATGTGATCAATATTAATCATGAAGTTTGGAAAAAGCCAAACACAATGGAGATAATGACAGCAGAAGAGATTTTGGATGTGCCCACATTTCCAAGAAGAGTTTGGATTTTGTGTGAATTAAACTTTTCAGATGTTAACTCCTTTAGCTGATTGGCTTAATCCATTAAGTGCTTTTAAATACTATCTGGTGTAGACACACAGCCTATCCTGGATCATATAACTAAGCAAAATATCCTCTGCCATCTGCAGCGGGCAAGATGCAGTTTCAGACAACAGTTCAGAGTTTTTACATGCCAGCTGATGTTGAAACAAAATACAGTACCACATGTTTTATTAAAAAAATATAGTAGTATAAGTAGTTGTAATTGGGAAAGAAGGCTGTTTGTATTTCTTCTTTTTGATGTGATTACACAAATTTTCATTTGTGTATATTAAAGCTTTATGGAGAGAAAACCTCCTTGTTTTTTTGCCACCAGAGCGCCAAGCTCCCTTTGCCAAATTTTGTCTTTTGATGTCTTCCCTTTTTATATACAAATCAGAGTTCCTTTAAAATGACCACATTAAATACCTTTCCAAGTGGTCTAATTTGATTACCTTTGTGGAGGTTGCCAAGGGCCGGCCGGCGACAGCCTCCATGTTCTTCCGGTAGCGAGTGGAGAGGTTGAGGATGGCGGCTGTCGCTGCTGCAGCTTGGAGACCGTCTTCTTTTCTGAATTGACTCAGCGGGCTGTGATGACCAGAGGTGGGCAAGCGGCCACCTGGAGCACCAAGGAAGCCAGGATACTGCTGAGGTGCTAAAGGGGAAATAATTACCGAATAATATATAGTTACTGAGACACCAGGTGCTAATACCCAAACTTGATAGTACATTTAAAACATGTTGGAGGTAGATATATAACAACCATTGATACAAAACGATAGATGCAATCCTCAAAATGTGTGCAAGTAGATCTGTGATTGTTGTGAACTAATATTCATTTTGTGGCTGATCCATACCTAAATCACGTAACAGAAAAATACCAATGTTAACAAAAACAATTTCCGTCAAATAAAATGTATGAAACTTACAATCAGGGAAATGTGACATTTCCTGGTCCTGGTTGGTCCCCATCAGAGGCTGTTTGCCGAAGACCTGTGCATCAAAGCTGGCATAATCAAAGCGGATTCTGCTGTACTTGTCCATGTCCTTTGTGAAGCTCGTTTGCAGGGCTGCTACTGGATGGGAGAGCCTATAGTTCAGCTGGTTCATCTCGAACTTCTTTATCAAGCCGATGGCTCTACAAGGACACAAATTGAAAAGAAAACAACTTAATTTTATTATGCAAACCACGTGAAATAACAAGTGCCCAACAAGCTCATACTGTATTAAGCAGTTAAGTATAGACGTTTTGAACCATTCAGGGATGCCAGTGCTTTAGTACACATAGAGTCTGGAATCTGATGTGTGTTGTAGATCCACAGCCAGGTTGCCAGACTAATTAATATACTAGGAGTGGGCATCCTGCCCATGATATATCCACAGGGAACAAAGAGTTCTGCTCTTTTATCATCTTTAATAGAGAGGACCAGTAACCATTATTATGTCTGCTTGGAAAGCTCGAAATAGACTGCGTTCTGCTGGGATCAGTGAATAAAAATACCCCACACTCTCCTTAACAATAATAAAGTTTATCACTTTTTTGCATAAACCTCAGTTATGCTTTTACAACTTCAGTCCAGAGCTGAATATGATTTCTGTATGCTTGTATGCTTGTTGTAATTATTTTCCAGCACATGTGACCACATTGATAGCAATGAAAATCCCCCAGCGATATCTGGCTGTGCACTGTACCTTGGTAAGCGGTCAGGTGTTTGTCTGCATTTCAGGCTCTCGTCCTGAGGTTTGGAGACTTTCACTGCAGCAGCGATGGGGCAGCCTGAGAGACTGGTTGGGGAGGAAATCAAACACATTAGCCTAATACTGTAAGTAATCTATGAACAGGGTGCAGATTTCTAATGGCTTTCTCCTGTGGATGTACCTCCGGTGGGTGCTGCGGTTGCTGTTGACATGGCCTCTTCCTGTGCACCCAGGTGTAGGGCACTTGAGGACGTTCTCATGCATGGCCAGGACTGAGGGGATGTGGACAGAGAGAGGAGATAAGCTCAGAAAAGAGTCTAAAATAATTCAACATGTAAGACATAATCAAGCTGAAAGATTATAAGATGCTGAATACATCTATATACAGAGCATTTTGGAAATAAAACAAATACATTTTCATACATTAAATGATGATTTATGTAACTGGTTGGTACATTGGTGCCTATAGAGCAAAGATCCTTCAGAGACAGAAACAGGAGAAAAAAGCAAAAGGCTTTCTCATTGTGAGGAACGCTGTAATGTGCCTTAAATGTAAATAGCTTAGTGCAAAGAGGAGCGTACCAAGACAGCTGATTATATTCTTCAAAACAACCGCTTCGTTAAAGGTCTGCTCTGTATCCTCCGAAACTTCTCTTCTGTATATATTCTCCAATTAGTTTGTTGGAGTTGTCTATTTATTTTTGAATGCTGTGTTAGCTAGCCCTTTGATTTGCAAATACTGCCTCCAGTCTAAGAGCATGTGCTTTTTTGAAAAAGTTAATTACTTTTTCTGTTCCTTTTGTAACATTACTGTTTAATGTTGAATGTTTGTTGAGTTATAGTGAAAAGACTTAACAATCGCCAATGTGAGGGGGGTTCAATATTCACACATTGCAGCACATTAAGAGAAAGAGAGAGAGAGAAGAAATCCTTTAAATTTATTTGAAAAGTTTCATGCACATCTTTGAATTAAACTAAATGTATAAGCAGGTCTTTCTTGTCTTTGGGTCTGTGCTAAGAGGATTTCAATTACCGTGACTGATTTTATAAATCCCACAACTGGCAGTTTTTATATAAATCACGCATTATACAGTATGTGTACAAAGAACAGCTTGTGTGACTTACTCTCTGGAGGAACTCTGACTTTATGAGGACACCCAGACAAACTCCTGTGGTGTGGGTACAGGCCGGTGACGTGACCAGTGCCATCGCAGCCAGGAGTTGGACACTTTATGTCCTTTTTATCTGTACGTGGAGAATCTGCAGACACAGTAAAACAAGATTTCACAATAAACTAAGATAATACAGCCACTGTACTGCTGCCTTAACATACCAAAGAACTTCTGTCTGATATTGTGTTCTGTCAAGAAATGTAGAATTACATGAAATATACATATAATGCACTATCATGTATACACAGGTCAACAGATTGTAATATCATGCAATGCTAGATACTTTTTTTTCACAGAATGCATCTATTAATCTGTCATTTTAGTTAAGGCTGCAGTTCAACATTCACTTCTTAATGCCCATCCATTGAAAGATTACATCTAGGATTACACGTTTAGCTGCAGTCATTTGAAGAATCAGAGGAAAACATTAGAGGTACTTTAGGAGGATTTACGACTTATGGTCATGGTTAAATATTCAGTTGATTCCTATCAAAGTCCAATATTCTGAGTAGTAGCAATTCCATCAGAAAATTTTGTTCTTCTTTATTTTAGTCTGTTTTATTTATTACTTCACTTGTTGCCAAAATGTTTTTAGTACTTAAGAGGATTTCCTCCCTCTGGGCCCCCCCCCCCTGTATACTTCTTTTATTCCTCTTAATGTATTTTTTTTTTTTTTTTTTTTGAGCGCCCAATCATCCAAATCACAAGTGGTCTATCTGATTTACGCTGGATTAAGGTACATTCATGAAAACTGATCGTTCTCCCATAATGATCACTTTTGATTCTTAAGACTTAAGCATCATATTACATCTTTCCCTCCATATTGTTACCTTTTCCTCCATGATAGTTGAGTCTGCTGTCCATGTCCATCATCCTATGGTGCCTTCTCTCATTGGTCATCTGCTCCATGAGGAACCGGTCCATTTCCCTGTAGGCATGGTGCAGGACCTGTCTTTGCTCTGTCTGTAGAGCTATGGCCTGCTCCAACAGGCTGAAGTTCACCCTCCCTCGGCCCATTTCCAGGCCTCTTTCGTGGAGGCCCAGAGCCCAGGCGTCCAGCTGAGGTGGCCTCTCCACTTCCGCCTCCCCCTCGCTGTCCTCTGTGGGGAGCAGCCTGTATCTTAGAGCCTCACCCTGAAAAATACTCGCCCTACCTATCGGGCCACCTAATTCTAAGTGAGGTTCTTCTTTCATGTGGCCGTTTCTGCCTGAAAGGTCTTCCGAGGCTCTGGAGGGACTGCAGTTGGAGCCGTTCACCTTGGCAGACAGAGACAGAGGCTCCCATTCTGCCTCTCTCATGTCTTTGTATGGACTCTGTGGCGATGATGCACCGCTCATTCTGTCTTGACTTTGGTCATCTCTTTCATTATTAAGGAGCTCCTCATCATCTTCATCCATCAGAGGTTCAGATGTGTCCGGCTCACACTGTGGAGAGCCATCAGATGTAACTTCTGACCATCCGAGAGAATCACTGGACTTTGCTGTTGCATCGTGGTAGCCATTGTTGTAGCTGACTCCATTGATTGTACTTAAGTTCCCATCTAAAACAACAAGAAAACACGTATTATTTTGTGTTTTACAGACTTAACAGACAAAACTGATTGTATGTCCTCGATAATCTTCTCCAAATCCTGTTAAAGGTTTTAGATTTTGTTTTACTTTTCTACAAATAATATCTTCAGAAAAACATGTTTTTATAACCTAGAGGATTTAGAAGAACACATGCTGCAATAGAAATGATAATCATAATGTTGCAAGATTTCTAAGCAATTCCTCAAGTATATTTAAGATAACATATATGACCCTTCTGTCTGCTAGTTGAACATGAAACCTGGTGATGAGAAACACAATTGTTTTCTTCTTCTTCCTGTGTCTCCGATCAGAGCAACAACCCAATATAGATTTATAACCACATTATGGAGGGATTTACTGTGCGGTGAACAGTGAACATCAGTTTTTAATTAATTATGTGTATTTTTAAGTGTAAACTACGCAGCAACATGTTGTCATCTGCATGGAAAACTGATTCAAAAATTGTTTTCTGGAGATGTGAACAGGGGAAGTGAAGAGGATTCCTGAAAACACAGATGGAGGCAAGCACAAACATGCAGATAAAAGAGAGAAATCTCAGTTAGCCACTGCTGTCTGTGTGGCAGAACATAGTTTAGGAGAAGCCAACCTCCATTAAAAAAACGGACAATACATTTGGTCACAAAAAAGCCTTAAAGGCACAACAGCATACAGTGCCCACAGAAATGAGTGCTTAGTGAACATGGAAAACACAAGTGATAAGATACATTTTCATAAGAATGTGTATCTTTTACTTTTTATCTGCAGTTTCTTATAAGAAAATAGTTATGAGCAGCTTGAAAAGACGTTAGTTTTTTTTTAATGTTTAAAAGGGGTTTTCTTTCTATTATAAATTATTCTAAAGTAAATAGTTATGTGGGTCTTGCTCAGTTAATTGATTAAGCACATAGCCTATTATTTTCATAATAGACCATTACATTGTAAGATGCTGCAGGAAAAGATTGGTAGATAATTTAATTTAATGTTCTATCAAATTAGAGAGTGTCCTGTAATTATTTTGGAAGATGACTCATTAACTTCCTGGATTTTCGAGTTTTTAAACCCTTGTGGGTGGGATAAGAGACCATATATATGATAAATGTAGCCCCATTATTGCAGATTAATAAATATATATGCATTTCTTCTTAGATTTTGCGCCAATTTCATATAATCTCTTTTCTCTGGCTTATTTTGCTGAGTGCTCTCAATGATTTAATTTGCATTGACCTTTTGTCGTCTATCTTTTAGCATAAATCCAGAAATCCCAGTCACATGTACAGAAAGCCACAAGATTGCACGAAGCCTCACGCACTGAAGGTCTGATCAGTGGCACAGACAAAGAGGGTTAGGGTTATCCTAAATGCATCTGAAACAACACTTTATTAACACCACTGATTATATTAAGTCATGGTCAGTGATTAACAATGGGAAGCTATCATCTGGATTGATTCAACAAAATCTCCCTTGATCCTTCAAAATCATTCAAACTTATGCTCGATTTAGGCTCTTTGGACTGTGAGGGTTTTTACTTTCAGTAGGCTGTGGGCCCATATCCTCTTAAGTGACTAGACATCAGATATTCGATAGGTTGAGAAGATAGATAGATAGATAGAGATGGATTGTGAGAGTCAGATCACACACTATTGAGGATGATACAGGCATTATTATTAATGGGAGCAGCACAAAAAACTTAATCCCTGACCAAAAGAGCTTTAACATAAAATATGTGACACTAATAAAAAGACAACTGTTTTTGTAAATATATGATTTTGTACTATTTTAAGCGCAGTGGAGCTTTCATATGCATTTTGCAACATGACAATGTGTTACTATCAGTTCCCTGCTGTAAAGAAATATTTGAAAAGAGGAGTCTTACAACAAACCCTGTTGAAAGACAAATTAAAACCAGTTACACGTATTTACATGTATGAGGCGAGCAACAAGGGTTTTGTTTTTCATCCAGATGGACTCCACGCCTGACACAACCGCATACAGTCAGACAAGCACACAGACGTATACACACACACATACATACAAACACAGAGACACAGAAGTGCAGTGAAAAAAGGAAAGAGATGGAGGAAAAAAACTTGGATCCCTCCGGTGGTTTGTGTGTTGGAACAGGTGAACAGTTTGTACTCCAGAATAGCCATTACCAGCACTCTGCAGCAGGGCTGCAGTTGGCTGGAGTTGAACGCAGTGTGGCTCGACCAAACGAGAGGCTTATTTTTCTCCCTTTTTGTTATAATGCAGATATGACCAGCTTCCCACAGCAAATATTCTTACTGCATCCAGTCTACTTTTCCAATTTTTGTTTTTCCACAGAAAATAGCCCCCAAATTTGACAATAACAGCAAAATATGTTCTGAATCAATACCTGTGTTCATTTGACACTCTTCAGACTTTTGTTTTTTATTCTTGCAGTATTTTGTTTTATTTTAAAAGCTAGTCCGCTGAATATCAGGTTCAAATAAGGAAAATATACAGCAGCCAATCAACATTAGATGATACAAAGAAAAAAATATCACAAATATACAACAAAAGGAAAAACTGTGAATTTCTTAGATAATTGAAATGTAATATGGAAACAAATACATTTCATTTCCAATGAATCCACACAATTCAGTAAGCTACTCTCTTGGTCCATTTAACTACACACATGTGTACTATAATGAGCTGTGGACATTATGCCTAATTATGTATTAGACTGTGTTAGAGGGCCTAACAAAAGCTTTTGAAAGGGACAATTACGTTTGTTGCTTAGTTACATCGTTAAAAGTATACCAAATCAGTGCAGATTATAGTGGGCGAGAATGCACATGTACACCACGAGCATTGTTGCCAAAATGCACAAAATTCAATTCATTAGGAAAAAACATTTTCGCGTGAAAGTACACAATTTTGAACTGTTGTTGATAAAATTATTTTGTGCTTCAGTAAAAATAGAAAACGTAAAACATTAGAACAAACGCCAAGCAATGTTGACGCCTCATTTGTTTTTCACAAAAGGCAACTTCCATGTTAATTCAGTTTAAAGAATGGGGGAAGTTTAATTTAAATCAAAGTGAACTGGTACACTCCCCCATTCAGTGTTTCATTCTATAGATTCAATGGGTTTTGGACTGGCTATTGAAAAAGGGACAGATGAGGGGTCTGAATTCTGGCCTCATCAGAAGAGGGTAAAGCCGCGCCAAAAATATCATGGCAGATCAGCTGTCAAAACTTCAATTTGTGGACGTGAGACACAACTAATGTGGACCCAGCAGTGTTGTCTTTCACTTCCACTGCACAATGACTGCGGCTGCTGGCTGATGGCAGAGGGAGGGAAATATGAATGCAACAGATGGGATTTTAAAATTCAGCGTCAATTGTTCATCAAAACAGACAAAACAACAGGACATCTGTTTACCTGCTGGAGTGTCAATGTTCCTCAGCTCTTCTTTGTCCTGTGGCGGTGCCAGGTCCTCGCTCTCCTCTTCACATGCCTCGCTGGGGCTGTAGTGGCGGGGCTTCATCAGCAGGGACTTTCTCTTGTTGACGGGGGCGCCCTGCACCCCTTCCTGAGCACTCCTCTTCCTTGCCATGGACCCATATGGGCTGGAGGGAAGAGGGGAACGGACAAAAGGCACACAGGGTCAACAGAGGCCTCAGTTGGCTCATTTCAAAGGTCCACCTAATAAAATTTGAGACTTTCTTATATGAAGTTAAAAAACCCTCTCAATGAATCACATCAATGTTTTGGAAAGAGACAAGATCTCCTTTTTAGCATGAACATAAAAAAGATGAGCAAATTCACATCATAAAATTTCACCTGTGAATCTCAGAGGTGCAGTCGGCCAGCCCTGTGAAATAAAGGCCAAAACAGAACAGATAAAACGTCATGTTTACATTTCCACTACGGTAGCACAGCATCTGTCGACATATTCTTCATCAAAGGTTCAACCGACTCACTACTTTTGGGCGATTGCTAATGAAATTTTTTACAATGTTCTGTAAATATTTGTTTTGTAGATAATGATTTAGGGATGATACCACCTGGGGTAATACTGCTTTATGCAGCCTTTAGCCATAGATTTTATTCTCTTTTACAATGCCATCGGGTGTAATCAGCACAAGGATGGAGAAGTGGTCTCGTCATTGATCTGAAAAGCTTTTCAGTCTGCTCATTCTCTGGGAGACCAATGGTAGTTCATCCTTTGACAATGTTGACAACATGATCTAAAAGGGTAAATCAATTTTCCCAGGGGCCTGCATGACTCTCATTCACAAGTCCAACCCCTACTCCCATGAAGCACAACCAATAATAACACTTTTCATGAATTTCCCCAGATGTAGTAATAGCTCCAGCGTGAGCAGGCGGGCCTCAGAGGCCCTGAACACTTTCATATTGACATATCCAGTCTAGAGGTTTTTCAATCACATAATATATACACACTCCTTAACTAATTTCAGCCAGTGTTCCAATTTAATGAAGTTATTCCCCTCTGAATAATGAAATGGCAGTGCAGTGCTCTTCAGACCGGTAAGATAATATATAAAATTGACTGTTATAAAGTTGGATTGTTGAACCGATATCCCTAACCCTTGGCGATAAGTGGAAAGTGTGTGTGTGTGTGTGTGTGTGTGTGTGTGTGTGTGTGTGTGTGTGTGTGTGTGTGTGTGTGTGTGTGTGTGTGTGTGTGTGTGTGTGTGCATGCATGTATGTTTAGTTAAAAGCAAACTAAAACTGAAAGCTGCACTCACCTGTGCTACTGTTACATGTGTTCACGGTTTGCCCCTCACCTTCAGAATCCATCTGTAAAAAAAGAAGAAGAAAAAATGCAATGTACAGATGAGCCACTAAACAGATTTTAATGTATTTAATTTATAGTTTTTGTTCTGTTTTTTTATCAGAAATGGAAAAAAGACTTTTAACACGTTATAGATTATTGGGTGATATTTGTCAGCCAGTGAGCATTAAAATCAATTTGTGTGCACAACAACATCACAAAGAGCTCCTAAAACATCATCATTATGCAAACACATAAAGTATAATGTTCGGGGGAAAAAAAGTTTCAAAGGTGAGTAAAAATGTAATGACACTAAATAATGACACTAAAGTACAGATAGTACCTCACTGTGTGTGTTTAGACAAAAATAGTTGCTAAAATCCATCCACTCTCGCTGGCTGTTGCTTGTGGGTCCCAAATAAAACCTATTAAACATAATTATTCCAGGCTGATGGTGGCTTATAGTGGTCACAGGCCAGTGAAATCTGTGAGTCATAGGATATGCTGTTACTTTTCCCTGGTAATGGGAAACATGACTCCTCTCTCTCGTTTGCTGTTGTGATTGAAGGCACTGACCTGTCATACATTTATAATAGGGGAGCAGGTGTGGCAGTGATGGACCTTAATTTCCTTTAATAAACCTTTTATGTGCCACACTCTTAATGCCACGCCGGGCCCTCAGAGGTCCTGCTCATAATAGGTTCATTACTTTTGATTACTACAGCCTATTGAGACAAACAACTCCCAAACACTATAGATTACATTTTGTAAAAACGAATGTACCTCATTAGTTTGTAACACTTTTCCACAGACATGCTTCAACATTTTGTATAGATTTGTTGTTTCGAAGGCAAAATGTGTTGCTCTTACATCCTGCAACCTGAGATTGTAACATGGACAATAATCAAAGTTCAAATGATGTTATCAGTGTACTGAAATATCTCCACTGACTCACACACATTTATTCATTTTTTTTATGAATGAGTAATTTAATAAAAATAAACCTTAATGCTACAGGAATAACCTAATGATGAGCATTCTAAAACCTCAGTATAGTCAGTCCTATGCCTGTCCAACCAATGAAACATAATTACGCTGTAATGTACGTCTAACTATAGCGCAACATATTTTTTACCGCAAGCTGTGTATCCAGTTTCACATATTGTATAAGTCTGACAAGCAAATTGCAACCTTTCTTTCATTCGCACTGCTTCACGTGTGCCTTTCTGACATAATTATGAAACCTACTGGCAGATTTTGACAAAGCAGAAGTGACAAGTAACAAGAGAACAAGGAAGGCCTCCGTAGATGCTGGTGAACTCAGAGGTAGTCCTGGCATGGCAACAACATGGACAAACATGACGCTGAGTGTTTACAAAAGCAGAACAAATATTCAGAGTCAAATAAGGGCTTTTATTTGACCTTCCCTACACAATCTGGCTGAGGACTTTATATAATTTACCTTTTCATTATTATGACAGTTCCATTGCTCAATATATTATTTTCTGTTTTTACAGAGTGCTATATTGTGCAGGTTAATGAAATTAGAATTTGGTCCTGGACGTGTGAAAGTTGAATGATAAAGCTTCACTTTAGGCCCCCGTATTTAGCCTTTTATAAGCAGTACACTGTGCACACATTTAATACATGGCTTATAACACATTATAATGTAGTTGTAAGCTGATAAAAGTGTTTATCAATGTATTTGTCAACAACTAATGTAAAAAGTGGTTTTATGAAAGAAGTTATAATCACAGTACATTTATAAACACTTAAAACGCCCTAATATCTGCATACAACTACATGATAATGTGATTTATGAAATATTTACATATATACCGGCTAGAAATGCTAAATATGGGGGTTAAAGAAAAGAGTTACCAGTGGAATTTTTTTTTTTTTTTTTTTTTTTTTTTACATTTCCTTAAAAACTCTTATTCCAGTGTAATAACTGATATAATAACTTACTGAATAACCATGTAAGTACAGAACAATACCGTTTTTCATTTTCCTACCTTAAAATGATGTAAGTGTAAAAGCAATGCGTGTTTCCTCAGCTCTCTTGGCATGTTCTATCACATTTTGAGTAGAGCCATTGACTCACGAAAATTGCTTTGACAATTGGGATTGTTTATTTTTCCAAATAGTCATCATACAGTAATAAGGCCACCAAGTACAAAGTTTAAGGTTGATAGCAGTGTTTAAGCATGGTTTACTGCACAACATGTTCATTAGACATCACTGCGAAGCATTTCTCAAAGCATAGGGTCTCATATCTAGTCTTATATTTGATCTTAATGGTAGGTTTACTGTATTCTCTATCCCTCTAGGCAGTGTATTATACCAGTGCTCCTAGTGTGTACTATTAAAACACTGGTATGCTCCTTTTTAAACCTAAAGACCTTGCAGCAGATCTCTCTAAACTTTCTGTTATGGTTTCGAAGTACGTTTTTCATCAGGTACAAATTCAGCCGAGACAACCGGACTATCAACCATCACTTTAGAATACTCAGCAATACTTTAAAAAGAGTATATTATCTGGCAGCCACCCACAGCTCTGCATACAAAAAAAACTATCTCCGTTTGTGATCACAGGGGTCAAAAGAGCAGTGACACTCCAACACTTAACATGCTACTTATCCAAAACACTGTTACGCAATCATTTAGAGACCTTTTGTCCCTGACAAAAGTTATTTTTGTTAGTTTGTACTATTTAAGCTCTGTAGTTGTCCGATTATTTACCTTTGATTGTAGTTTTTCGAGCTCTCTGTAGGATAAGATGCCAGATCCGCACTGTCCACCCTGGTTAATGCTTTCCCACTTGTTATCTCTCAGGAGGTGATCATGTAATTCATTATCTATAACAGGAAGGAAAAAACACCAGATACATATATACAAATCTGGAACTTTTTTTGCTTTTGTAGCATATTAAAATCAATGATATGTCTCTAAACCATCTTTCTGGAGGTTTTCATCATTACATTTTCCTTACCAAGAGGCGTGAATGTGTACATGCAGTCAGAAAAAAAGGTGGGAAAAGAATATTAATACCTAACAAGAAATAAAGAACACAATGCAAATTGATTGCTTGACACATCAAATTGCTTACTTCTAATTAATACAAAACATCCAAGAGGGAAAACAAGGATGAACACAATGAGTACATTAAGCCTCTTCACTTCACAGATCTTATTATGGAATTATTTATTTCTGTTAGCTTTGAAAAAAACAAACATCTTCTTAATTATAGCTCACAGAGTGCTTCCCCAGAAAAACAAAACTGGGGGGGAAAGAGAAGAGGGGGCGGGCGAGGGAGGGTTGTTCACTCAGTTTCATTAGCATATGAAAAAAGACTCACTACTATTTGAGCTGGTTCGTCATCTGCTGAATCATATTTATGCACCCCCCCCCCCCCTCCATACGCACACCCCAAATCCAACACAAATAATGCTTCTCAGAGGACTGTTTCTCTGCGTCTAGGGCAGATTTCTCAGGGGGGAAAAAAGGCAGCCTGATGCTGAGGGTCTATGAGATTTTCTATGTGTTAATCTGGCTGCTTGCTGTCCTTGAGCCCAGCCCATTCCCCCCTAACCCCATCTGCTAGCATTCCCACCACAGAGGAGAGAATGGGCTGCGACTGGGGGTAGAGAAAAAGAGAGACCTTCCCAGTCCAGCAATCATGAATAACCATTGCCTCGCACCATTATCAGAAAGGCTGGATCCAAGCTGAGGTAGTGGAGAGGAAATATCTGTAAAACACCCCAGCGCTCTTGTCATTACTCTAACCACACTCTCGTATTTTGTTGTAAGTGATGCTATTATTATTATTTTCATATAATGCCTTATTAATACCATGCAGCTGCTGTGGATATTCATCACTGACCTTGAGTCTTTGTGTCCCCTTGTTCCCAGCTTATCCGTGCACTTGGGACGCTCTCATGTAATTAACACAAGACATTATTGGGATGGAGTAAAAAACTCAGTGGTATTGTGCTGATACCTCATCTTGAAACCAATAAAGCAAGCCAGAGTAGCAAAGTAAGATTCTGGAGACCATAAAATTAATTACATTATTTACATTTCCTTTAGATAGTCGGGTACAGGCGAGATGATATTAGCAATTGGCAAATGAGATTACACAAAATAAGATTTCAAAATGTCAGTGCTGCACACTCAACCGACCAACTGTTATGATTAGATTACTCTTTTAATATAATTACTGTCTAAGGCTGTGTGTGGAAACAATGCATACATAAAAAACAGGAGCCGCATCTTAACTGATTCCCATCCTTTCCTCCACGAGCCTTTTCCTCTCAACCTTTCTTCAACAGTATCATTTTGAATTATAGGAAACGGATGGGTGCTCTGTGCAAGGTCACTGTCTGGTGTGTCTCATCCCCCCCCCCTCTCCTTGTTTTTGTTTCCTCTTCCAGAAGCACACTGAGTGAAGGGTTAAAACTGGAATGGATTTAATTATGGAATAAATGGAATTATAATGCGCCTGCAGCAAGTTTTCCTCCTTATTTATTAAAGCAGCTGATGGGCCAGGTTTGATGAGCCACTTCTGGCATAATTGAGTCATCACACAAAGAGGGTTCCTCGCATTCAGAGTGGTTTTATCAGCAGCAAACAGACCTGATTACTGGCAATTACACTCTGATCTAGGGGAAGGAGAAAAAAAGGGTAAATGTGCGGGGTAACTTCTGTGTTTATAGTTTACCCCGGGAATAATTTTCACATTAATTTTACATGCTAAGTGTTTTCTGTTTATGTATAATAAAGAGCAAACGGCAAGGAGATAGCACCCTTTACTTTCATATTTCCTTGTAATGAATGTCTAAGGATATAGTGAACAGATCATGATTTCTATTTACCCTATAGGAGGTTTGAGGTGTGCAGAGAAGCGGCTAAACATGAAGTCTAGATGAAGCAAAAGGTGAACTGGCAGGAGTGTACCTGCTCATGCTCACATCCATTCTGTGGAAAGCAGGTACAATTGTATACAGCAATACAATTGCTTTTGCCATTTTTCATTGAGATGCAAATGCATTTGCAGTGAGTAAATTAAGCTCTGCTCAGAAATTAAAATCAACTTCTGTTTAGAGAGTATTTAGATAAACAACTTTTCTTTTTTGTCTTTTTTTGTGAGGTGGCCAGGGAGCCATCAGACGCCCTGTGCCTAAATACCAGCTGGACATTAGAATAATGGCTGAGATATATTTTAGGAGGGGGAGGGGACAAAAGAGGTCTAGGATGTCTAATTTATGTCTAAAACTTGGCATAAAATCTTTTTTTCACAATGTTTAATCATGGTGACCTACATGGTAAAATCGACAGTTAAACAACACCTAACTACACTGGAAAGTTTGCTGTGTTTATAAGAAAATAAAATGTTTTGCAATTGAATCAAGGGACATGCGATACTGAACAGTGTTTATAAATGTACTCCCTTATACTCCCCTTTTAAAAATTAAGATGAGTTCATTTAGTATAATCTCAAATTCAGCAGAAAGAAAAATATCAGGATTTTATTTGTGCTGTGTATGTTTATGCCCTTTCAAATAAAAGGAAAAAAAATACTGTATCTGAAAGAAAATTATTCTACCGGCAAGTTATGAGCATTCCTTCGTCTGATCAAGGTTTCTGGAATTATGAAGACACAGTCAAAAATCTTGAAGTCAACTGCGATTTCAGATATAACAGCCTCACAGCTACCCTGACGGCCAAGCAAAGTGTTTGTGCCTTTTGCCAAAGAGTACTTTTATAGAGGAGCGTATTGGCATCTTATCACTTCTCCAAGACAGAGATTCTTCAATAAAAGAACACAGCTCACAGAATTCTTAACAGACAATTAGGAGCCTGGCTAGCCACTATCGCTTCAATGATTTGTTATGATGGCATAACTACAGGGGAAACTTGTTATTGGACGGAGTTAGCAAGAGTCCCATAAAAGAGTCAGATGGTGACACCTTTGCCGAGGTGATTTATGAATCTTGTAATCGCTTTCCAAAGTCATCCCAAAGCCTTCCCTCTAAATTGAGTTCATCTGGAGCCGGACCACACAAAGGCACCAAGTCCAGATTGTTTCTTCTGACATCAAAGAGCCAATTTCTGTTTTTGACCAAATTTCTGGTGCTTTTAGTTCCCTTATCGTATGAAAGGGGCCTAGATGATATGCTATTTTATTTGTGAATTTCAACCCAATTAAGAACACCAAAATATTGAGACAAATAAAATTTGTATCTTCTTGACTACACTATGCATCAATAGCATAATAAATGGACAGACAGTCCATCCATTGGCAAGTCTCCAGTCTGCCTAACCACTCTCATGTTAGTTTGAATCTTTGAATTTTGTCATGAACATGTTTTTTCAAACCTGTCTAATTTGGGGACAGGTGTTTGGGGAAAAAGAAGTTCCAGCCCCGGTGTAACAATGAGCAGAGTAATCCCGCTCATTGTTCCTGCCCAAGGAGGCCCTTTCATGGAGGAGGTTGCATGAATGCTACCAGGTGGTCTGCAATTTGGAGAAACGTAGTAACCGTTCCAGCTAATCCCCTGTCACAAAAGGCAGGTCTCCAGTGCTCCGGGGCTCTCCGGGGCAAAGGGAAAAGTTTACCTCGAACACACAGTGTCTGAAAGGAGTCAGGGACTCGAGCAGTGATTCCTAATCAGATTGCGCTGAAGTGAACAGCTCGCATGGCAGCTGTAGTTTTCCCAGGGTTAATTACCTTTCACTGCTCTCTCTAAATGAGTCAGCTGTTCCTGTCATTAAACAACTCCACTCTATCTCTGCTCCTCTGTCCTCCACACACATGTGCACACGGGTGTGCGTGTTCACACACACACACACACACACACACACAAACCCATGCACATATAATGACGCACCTTTTGTATTTCTATGGATATTTATTAATGTATTGGATATGGTGATCAAACACATTGATTATTTGAATATTACAGCAACTTTGATCCCTTTGCCAATCAGTCAGAGGTCACTGAAATGGAGGATGCTGTCTTTTTATTCATGCTACTGATGTTTAAGCAGATAGAAGGCAGTATTCCCAATACACCTCCTCTACCCTGTTGAAGCAAAATAATACCAATCTGTCAAGGTCTTATTCTAAAGAGCCCATTTAGTACTAATTGAGTATATGTAGGAAGCAAACATGTTCACATATGTGCACACACACAAACATGGGCACACACACACACACACGCACACACACGCACGCACGCACACACACACACACACATACACACACAGAGTCCAGCTCTGATATAGTTGTTCTGTCATCAATTCTGAACAATCTGTCTGCTTACTGAGCTCAGTGGCTTAGGATGTTGGGGGAGTTTTAAGTGATTTTTGCCACTGTATGGTAAAATCCCTTGGCCACCTGGATTACAAACTCTAGTCCTTTAACTCATGCCAGTATAAATCCGTGTTAACTCGGATTTACCTCTGGCATATGAATTCTCAATCTGCGTAAGCTTTGTTTGGAATGAGTCGAACATAAGTATTTCATGCAGTAAGGATTTCCAATGGTGAATTCCTATTTCTGTGAAATGCACACTGGGAGATAGTTCAGGACTAAATCAGTTCAATCAGAATAACTAGAATAGCCTTAAGCAGTGTTTCATTACGCTCAAGAGGTAAGGCCCGTATAGCCGTTTACAACCAGGTGGAAGTGTGCAATGCTGCACTGTGAAATCCATGTAACCATGGTAACGGATATAAACTCAGAGCTGTATGCTGTGGTCAAGAGTTTAATCAGATTCTTCGTACCAAGATTTTGCTTTGCTCATTGTCAGACAAACATTATTTGGTCAGTGGTTCAAACACAAGCCCTGGTCTGCTACCAAAAGCGATCATGATAAAATAAAATATGGCATGAGCCGCATGGAGGATCTAAATTAAGTATTATCCAATATCCATACAATCTCTTACACTCTCACATACACACACACTTCTGGGATAGCAGAGTTAAGCCAGACTATTTTGTACTTAAAAGGTTAGCAGGGCTGTTTTGTGAGTTTGATCCATGCTTGCCAAATCAGCAGATGGTCCATGAATATCATTATATGCATCAATAAAAGGAGTAATCTTTAACAAAATGTAAATTTGACTTAAGTCCAGGGTTTAATATACGCAATGGACTTTAACCCAGTTTCCACCCTGACAGTGGAGCATGATAAGCTAATGCACTTAAATGTTTGTGTTACAGCAATCACTGCTGCAGTGCTACTATAGCGCTCAGAAAGAGGGGTCAGAGGGAAGGTACAAGATATCTGCACAGTGTTTAAAATGTACATGTTGGTGTCAAAACGACATCTATTTGTTTTTCAGTGAGTGACTAAACCGCTCAGCAATCGATACAAACTGAGTCTGGATGCTTGACAAGACACTCTCTTGTGCTGTCATGCCTTTCTCTATTATGCCTTTCAGTGCTTTTTAGATAAATCATTGGACAACACTGTGTCAAGCTTTACTCAAGGATAAACAACAATAAACTAGGTGTCATTAACCAGCACCATTAACAAATACAGGCAAAGAGGCAACAAATAAACCTTTTTCCTTTTTAAAACATAAAGTTCAAGTGCAATTGGCTCACATAATGAAAAGTTTTAGCAGCAATTGAGAAGAATGTGGTGATCTGATTCTGAGTCACATAACCGACCCTTCAATGAATCTACTTCTCTGAGCCTGAGGCTTACACAGCACAGCACATCCTCACACAGACAAACAGAATCACTTGTCTCCTGCATCTAAATGAGCACATGTTAACATGTCCGACAGGGCAGAATCACGAGCTCGACTTACCATGCCCCCTTTAGCCTTTGTTTTGCATCTCATAGTGACATCGGGGAGGAGACGGAGCAGAAGGATATCGAGGTGGGGTACAGGGTAGTCCAGAGTCTCGCTGCTAAGAGAGTATGTTTGGGTGTGTGTGTGTGTGTGTGTGTGTGTGTGTGTGTGTGTGTGTGTGTGTGTGTGTGTGTGTGTGTGTGTGTGTGTGTGTGTGTGTGTGTGTGTGTGTGTGTGTGTGCGAGTGTATATGCGTGCGTGTGTGTGCGTGCGCAGGGACACAGTGATATTCACCCGAAACGCTAAGCTTTTTTTTTAGCCTTTGTGTCATTCACTTAACAACCAATCTCATTAGCTGCTGGGCTACAATAGGCAGAACTATTTTCTGTGTAAATACACCACATGGTGATCCTCAAGGTAAGACCTCTGAAGGTCTTTGTAATCACGTAAAATATAGATTCACCCCTGAAAAAAAAATCAACGGATAAGACAGACTGCTCCCTAAAAATGAATTGAATAAAACAGTAATTTAGAGTCATTGTAATTGAGAAATTAGTTATATTCTTCAGGGTCTGTAGTAAAGAGAGTGTAAATGTCTAATTATGTGACTGTAATTAATTAATATAGCATGGTGATGTATATACGTATACATGTAGCCTTGACTTGATCATGATACTTTGAGCACATATGTAATGGGTGATATAAGAAAGGATGATGGATGCTCAGAACTGCTCCTACTCAGCTTTTTAAAAAAAAACTTAATGGATTTTGAGGGTAAATTATAGGATAGGTAATAAACACATGACAAACTGCTTTTCAAAATTGTGTACATATTAAGCTTTTTAACAAATCTCTTACTGCGGTGTTTGTTGGTGCTGAACCATGTATTTGTGTAAAATGTAACTATTGTAAGTACTTGAAGTCATGACAGCTGTCTATAGGCATCAGGGACATGTCTATTGGCCAACTTGACCCTTGTTAGAAAACAAAACAAATACAAAAAGAGAATACTGCAGCTTGGGACTGCCGAGCCGGGTCACTGGAGATTTTCCAGACAAACGCCGCACAGGGGAGGGGAGGGGAGGAAGAATAAAAAGGACAGGCTCAGAATCTCATTTTAACAGACCGCACACAATCTGGGCTCCCACAGAACTATCTCTGCCTGACCGCTTTCTATTTATCCCTTATCAGTGTTTACCAACCGCTAGTTTTCTTTCATTCACACTGGGAGGCAGTTCTCTTACTATCAGTCAACAGCTGACACCGTGGAACAGCCTCAAAGGCAAGAGGAAGGGATCAAAACTAAACCAAAGCTGTTTAAACAATACAACAGAGGAAATAAATTCATAAATCCTAATTCTTCCCAACCCACAAGGGTATAAGCAGATCCTTTATAGTTAGGCCAACAAACAAAACCGCAGCCAATGAGGTACATTACAATCAAGGTAAATTCTGAAATATATTTTTAAAACAAGAAAGGCGGAATAAAATCCCATGTAATATTAATTGAGAACATTTCATAGTCTTGCCCTGTCAAGCAAATATAACTATTCACTAAAAGTTTTTTTGTGTTGTGATTTTATTATCTTTTTAGGAAAATCTCACCTGTTTTAACATTTTTAGGTAATTTTGCTGTAAAGTAGAACCAAGCTAAAAAAAAAAATAAGAATGCCATTATACACTAACACTAACATTTTATTCAGATTTTCAAATGATATATACAATAATCATTAAATCGTTTTGGATTTTGGGTTACTTTCATCTAGAATTCTATACACTTAATTATATATTATGCTATTTAATTTAGTATCTGCTGAAGTTTAATTTATGCAATATTTATAATATTTGAAAGCCTTTTATTGCCATTGTAACAAATTCCTGAAAGATATATGGATTATACATTTACACCAATTTTAAACAATGTTAGAGGCTACCTGGAAAGACTATTTCAAATATAACATGTTTCTAAGAACAAAAGTGAAAAGAATACATTTGAAAGGTATGTATCACACTGTTGCTTTACATTTTTTTCCTAGTAGGACACACAAACAGCACTGTTTTTCTGGAATACTGTTCAAAAGTTAAGTAATTAATTACATTTATCCTTTCACCAGCTGCTCAACAGCAGATGGATCATTTCTGAGACCTTGTTGAATTAAATCCACATAATTCATTTCCCTGGATTAACTAACTGAAGTTTGAGCGGTGCAAAAACAGGTACACAATATGTAACAGACTAATATTATGCTGAGCTTTTTCGTGTGATTTTTGGTGTTTACATTGTGTGCACCTGACGGCAATTGACTTATAATCAAAACAAGCTATTAGAAATCAAAATAACTTTTATATTTTTATTTCTTTGAAAGATTGATGTAAATAGACAGAAATATATTTTTCCACCACAGAAGTTTAGTGTGCATTGCAGCTACGTGAATAAGTTTGTGAATCCAGTTTTGTTTAGCAGCAGGTACCATGGACAGTTCCTGGAGGCGAACAGAGGTTGCATTTATGTGTTGTGCAGCAACATCCCTGTGCTTTGAAGCAGAGGGCGGGGAGCAGAGAGGAATAATGCCTCCTTACTTATCACTGCTTTACCACACATCCCTGCTATAGTCTGGGCTGCTTCTCTAATCAATAGAGGTGTAACTTTATAAACCCGCTCACAGGTCCTGTCTTCACAAGTTATCATCTTTGAATAACTTGCCAAACTTTTCAAAGGATAATCAATTTTTTTTGTTTGTTGAGGTGTGAGCTGACTGAAATAAGCTGATGGAGTTGTGATTAAATGGAGGCTAACAGGCAGAATGACAACTGGCATTTAGATTTATTTTGCCACTAGTGAAATTCCCCAGACCTATAGATGATTTAACACCTCAATCACAGAGTATACTGTCTCTGAAAGACATGTCATTTAGAAGTGATTGGCAGATATAGCAGATGTTGGTAGTTTACAGTACATACCTTTTCTTTCTCATAGACTCTAAACTGTTTATTTTCTGTTGTTCAAAAGAATAAAGAACAAAATCTAAAAAATACATTGAAGTTGTGATAACATCAGGACAATTAGTTCAACCGAGGCCTAAAGTCTGCTCTCGCTTAAAAAAAAAAATCCTACTGTTGTTTAACAATGATCAACTTAGAGTTGGGTCGTAAAGCAGGATCTGAGCCATTAGTGTGCCGCACGTTACTAGTAAATGATGAACTTTTCTAACCAGCATCCGTCCTCCTAAATCAATAGTCGCTCTGGAGACTGTTGAGTGCTTTGGCTCCTCTGAATTTATTCAAAGCTAAGACTTACCAACATATAACAGAAAAGTTCACTTGTAGACTGTGTTACTATCACACAACATTTAGCTTTACCGGACCAGAACAGGATGCAATAAAATAATTCACGGACTGTTCAAATATGTTATTGGAACACAGAGTCAATGTTTAATGTTGTTTTGCATTAGACTCAGTGGTCTTGTACAGTATGTACAGCTGTCACTGTCAAAGCCACAGGCAACCTGACAATGCTTTGTCTCTGCATACAATACGAACATGTGCTCTTCTAAGACAAGCTTATACTCCACACAAATGCTATGAATTTAATCTAGATAGACGGTATCTTATGCTATCTGTATGATCAAAAATAGGTCATGCCTCTCAAAAAACTGTTTGAGCCATTTAATCTCCTCTCAAACTGTCTGAAACCTGAACAGAAGCTGCGCTCGCTTTCCAGCTAAGATTTTTAAGAACACTGATTTGTATCAAGCAAACAAATGTTCATCACCAGTGCAATATTTTCGAAATACTCCGTGACACAGTTTAAAACAATTGCCAGCATAATACTATTTCACATAATCTTGTGAAAATCCACAGAACACAAGTGTAGCAGCTGAGTGAATCTCAGTGTAAATCTAAGTAAGTTTCTAACACTCCTGTTTTCAGATGACAGCATCTAGGCTTGTCGTTCACAAATGCGATACAGAGTATCAGTGATGATAAATGCTGACCAAACTGACAGTCTGTATTAAATAAAAAGAACTTTGACACCAACCTAGTGCTGTGATCCAAAAAGTTTGATTTTCTCCCAATCTCTTGATAGCTGAGCTGGTGCTGTGGCTTTGAAAGGTAGTCCCCAGGAATATGACATACTGTGCCTTTGACAGCCTCGAGATAAGCACCTGCGTTCGGGTCCCTTTTTACGTCACACCTCCCCATTCACAGCCCTTCAACATGATGCACATTTGCACATCAACAGCCACCAACCCCCCTCCTCGCTCTACTCCCACATCCGCAAAACACACAAACAGGCACACAAGAAGGCAGATGCGCGCACTAGCCTCTACTCATGCGCGCGTACACTCGCACAGACGCCACAGATTTGTGTGCGCTTAGGGAAGATGCAACATACATGCAGGCAAATACACATGTATATACACTCACAGGTGATTTATTCCCTTTTTGTAGCTCATTCTTCCAGCCTTATTCATATTTATATTTATATACTGATCCTTATTCTTATGTGTTAAAAAAAAAAACTTTCTCTTGCTTTGTCATAAGACCAGGGCATATGCCCTCCCAAGCTCCTCATACATCACTCATCATGCAAATGAGAGGGAATGTCACTCCTCAGCAGCAGATGGCCAGGGATGATAACAATGGCTCAACAGACCAGTTTCAATGTCTGCGACTTTATCGCTACGGCAACAACAAAAATAGATGATATGAAATCCTTGTCTGTTAATTTGATTTCCCCCCTTTTTAATGTTTGTACCTGTCAGTCTGTTTCATTTCTCCTGGACCATTTGAATGTAAAAGCTTTGTCCAGGGTTTTCTGTGACAAGAAGTCTGGCTATCAGTAAAAGGCAGAGACCTGGAAATGATTTTTGGTGACTACGGAAGGCTGCCTAGCAGTTATTCAAGTAATTAGGTGTAATTCCTCCCTGTAGGCCATGTTACCCTCCTGAGTTAGCTCATGCGTTCGACAGGCCTGGATAGAGACAGGGAAGAATAAAAGAAGAACGGGGCCCCGAGACATCACAAATGCAGCTTTTCAAACACCCCCCCAGCCAAAGTGATGTCACCCTGCGTCCTGCTGACTCCTGTTCATACAAGCCCCCATAGCAGAGAGTAAACAGTGGAAGCGTTTAGCAAACAGGGCCAGATTACAATGACAAAGGGAACCACACTTCTGGGTGGAGCCTGGGGCAAAGGGGGGCAAAAGAGGGGGGTGAATGGTGTGGCTCAGGATTTAAAATAAGTGATACCCATGAGGGGGCCCACCCTTTAAGATCCAAGCATAGCCTTCCCCAGCTGATGGTAGGGGCCACCCAAACATGCTTATCTGTCGGTGACGTCCCCCCCTGTCCCGGGGGACTGACGTGTGAACACAATATGTAATAATAATGTATTTTCAGTTCTTTTTTCTGTGATTTGTGCATTTGGTTATGCAAGGCCGGGGACTTGAGGATGGAGAATATCATTACTTAAGGTTTGGCAGTTGATCATCACCTTGTTTAATGCCTCATTTGAAAGTCTAATTTCTAACTGTCTTCAAGAGCCAATTCATGGTACACTGTGAAAGAGACATACAAAGAGAGTCGACCTGCTCCGTTTTCCCCTCTTTTCACCATTTGTGCCTGATAATCGGACAAACATATGAAAGTAAAGAATCCTCTATCTAAGCATCTTATCAAATAACATGTTCTTTGTTTGCTGATGCAGACAATCTCGCTGTGAGGACACAAGCTTGTTCTAGGGATGATTATTTCATGTCCTGAACTAGACTATATCAATATTGTTGGAAAAAAACACAAAAATCAACTCATGTAAAGAAATCTTGACAATTTGTGAGACAGTAACATATTGAGGACTACACTGCATCACCATTACAAAATGTGACATTTTATTTTTTCCCTAACATCTGTTTAGAGAGGGAGAGATGGAGAGAGGGAGAGGGAGAGAGAGAGAGAGAGAGAGAGAGAGAGAGAGAGAGAGAGAGAGAGAGAGAGAGAGAGAGAGAGAGAGAGAGAGAGAGAGAGAGAGAGAGAGAGAGAGAGCTTATTTAGAGCAGGCATAGAACACAAACTAGTGTTTTGTCAAGCTATTTCGTCAACAAAAAATGTGGGCATAACTGGAGAGAGCTGATGGAGGAATGAAAGAGGAGTGGGTTGGACAGAAATTACATGTCAAACAAGGGTTCACATTTAAAAAGTCCTGCTCATATTTGTAGAAAGTGTTTGATTGCATTTAGAAAGGTATTACAATGGGTCACATCTGTGTCTAAAAGCTTTTTGCATTCTGCTGCAAATTATGTAAGCAAAGTGAAGGGTCACAGCACCCTGTTGTTTCGAGCACTATACCTTCCTCCTGTGAAACCTACACAAATATGTTTAACTGAATTCTTCTAATGCACTGCAGGATCAAAATGTCAGCAGTAAAACTTCAACAAACCCCCTCACTCAACACCCCGCCCCATAATTTTAACAAAGCAAAGCGACTAATTTCACATGGCAGCCCATACACCCAAACAACAATGCATATTCACACTGTGCCATTGAATATGATAGATGTGTAAAAATCTATATTAAACTGTGGTTAATTTCAGCTATAATGCTTTAAGCTTGGTCTAAAATGACACAAATGCTTGTTCTTGGTGGTACTGAACCCTCATTGTGCAACCACTTGATGCCGCTTGTTCATCACACAAAGTCACATAAAAGGACTGAATTAAAATTTAAAAAATTATTTGCATATGCAAATAGCAGCAACCAAACATAAGTACATGTTGTTGATATGGCTCCAGGATGTATAACTATCTTTATGTTAATGTCAGCAGACAGGGAATATTCTTTTGAAAATATAGTACATTTTTCATGGGGATCATTATCTACACCGCATGTCATTGTGTCTCAGTTAAAAGAAATGATTAGATTACTTCCCAGCAATCCCCTCTGGGGTGATTTGCGTGTGACCATAGGAAACCTTACAATATGTTTATTCAGTGTCCTTTGAAGACACTTCAATAACATTTCAAATGTTTTTTGGACAAATATAGGGGGTCTTCTATCTCTGCCTTGAACTAATGCCTTTTGGAACTAACTGGCTCTGTTTTATTTGAATTTGTTGTCTTAGCTCACTAAATCTTCATCTCATGGGATGTAATATACTTCTCCTTCAGTCTTCAAAAACTAATAGAACAACTAAGTGGTCAAAGATACAGTTTTACTAGATGTGACGGGTGACCAAACATGGACTTTTGTGTGTAAAAATCATAATTAGGCTGTATGTTGCGTGCATGGCAATACATGCAATTCCTAAATCCACATGGTTCCAGAAAGATAGTTGATTTAAATGGTTGGCTTTCATAATTATACGTATAATTGCAGGTCTAAATCATTTACCTTAATGAAAAACATTAGTAGCCCCCAACTGGTTCCCTACATTTACTGCCCTCAAATGAGAGCATCTCATTGCAACGAACTGGCCAAAGATCAGTGACAAGTGACCAAACTTGAACTTTTGTGGCGTAAATGTCACAATTAAGGCTGTAAATTGCGTGCATGGAAATACAAGTTTACTCCTAAAACCATGTGGATCCAGAGAAATGTAGATTAACATGCTTAAATTTCTTTACTATTAGGGCACCTAGGTAGTTCACCTGGTAAAGCAGGCGCCCATAGAGGTTTACTCCTCGTTGCAGCAGCCGCCCTGTGGCCCTTTGCTGCATGTCATTCCCCCTCTCTCTCCCCTTTCATGTCTTCAGCTGTTCTATACAAATAAAAGCCTAAAATGCCCCAAAAAAAAATCTTTAAAAAAAATGCATGTTTAAATGATCCAATAACAACTAAAAGCATCTAACTAAAAGCATCAGTCATTGGTGGTCACTGCTGGTTCCTTACATTTACTGACCTCATATGAGAGCATCTGATTGCTTACATCTAAGAAATTAATGCATGAATGGTTAGTTAATTTCTGGCTTTTGTAGTTCATAGGCCGTGGACTCATTGTGTTGTGTCATTGAGAGGTTAGGTCCAGATCTGGGCGTCTCTCGGGGTCCCTGCCCATCTTTTCTACTCAGGCGGGCAGACAATGAAGCAGACACGCCTACAAATGGCCAGATAAGAGCTTGGATGTTCAGCCAAAAACGAGCATCTAAACAATGGTAACAGGTGTGTATAATGTGTGCTTTGATAATGACCTTGGTGGCCATAATAGTATGTCTAGACACAACTAACAGGAGGCATTTCTGTCTGGTCTCAGAAGTCCCGTGGGTGCTCAATTGCAAGATCCTAAGGCACAGATATTGGTTGGTTAGTCATTAAAACTAAAATAAAATGTGTTAGATGATGTAGCATACAGATTTTTTTTTTTTTTTTACTGTGACAATGAAAGCATGAGAAGCATCAGAAAAGTTAAATCTGCAACTCAATAGAATATTTTTTTTCTTGTC
This sequence comes from Sander vitreus, assembly GCF_031162955.1. NCBI lineage: Eukaryota > Metazoa > Chordata > Actinopteri > Perciformes > Percidae > Sander > Sander vitreus. The sequence goes on from NC_135866.1 coordinate 14,339,876, forward strand.
TTTAAAATATTTGTAGGGTAGTTTGCATAATAAGCTAAAATCATCTTGAGTATTCAGAGATATGCACTTGAATAAATAGAAAAAACTCCATTAATGTGGATGGCTTGCAATTTTTGATTGCACCAGACACAGGAAGCTTGCTGACATGAACCAAAATGCAAATGTCCTTTGAGCAAAACAAAGAAATTGATTATGAAGTTAGTTTCTTCAGCACAAGTAGCTGGCTTTGAGTGATTAATGGGGGTGGGTCATTGATTTCTTTTTGTTTGGATCTTGGTTAACTTTCTGGAGACACAATTATAATTTGTTTCTAAACAATAAATCCAATCTAGCTTGAGCAAATTAAATTTCCCTATGGCCTCTTCTGCGTCATTTTACATCTAAAATGGATTGTTATCAAAGGCACTGCATGTAAATGTCTGTTTTTTTTGCTCATATTTCTTACATTTCTGATTAGATATTGTTTTTCTGAGTATATTACAAGGTGAGCAACTCCTAACATTTAAAAAGAGCTGTTTACAGAGATCTGCGTGTCAGCCATGGTGCCAGGGGTTAATCTTACATTTCTCACTTCAATAGCTGTATGTCATACACATCAACATTTCTGATGAGGCATCTATCTACAGTATATGAGAAATACTGTCTACATTGTCTGAAACATGCCAAAATATTGTGCATTTGTTGAATGAGCACATATTGTCTATCTCTACACTAGCTCTGCAAAAGGTTGGTGAAATGTTTTTGAGTTATCGGCACAATGTACTTTATATTTCTGCATATTTGCAAGTCAATTTGCAGTGTTACAGACTACTTTATTGAAAGGCTTTTGCCATATTCTTCAGCTTTGCAACTTTGGAAACTTCCACAGATCCAGACATTTATACTTCCTGATTTCTCGCATCATCTCTCCAAGATAGTGATAATACGATTTCTGTGTTTTTCGCTGTTGAGAAACAAACTGGATTATGAACAGATCACTACATAAACAGCTTTCTAAAAGGAGGCAGCTATTTTAAAAAAGGCTGAAGAAATGCAAAGAGGGATTTAAATTTTAATTTGAATTTATTCCAGCAAGTGAAAGGTTCTTTTGAGAGGGGATTTCAGCAAAGATGATGGTATTTAAAAGTGATAAACAAGCATCTAAACCTCCAGTGGAAAACAGTCATTTTGCTCCTTTCTAGTGTAAGGGAGGAATTGAGCTTGCTATGGTCACATCTAAAAAATAAGAATAAGTAATAGTAGTAATTAAAATGTAAATAAGCGAGATCCATGGAGATATTTCAACTGATTTCTGTCATAAATTGTGTAATTAACATTTTGTCTTGACACACCTTGTGACTCTGGATGTATAGCTATATGTCCTCAGGTGCAAATTCATGTTCTCTGTGTACTTGGCATAGCGTACTTTATACTGTATATGGATGCTTAAAAAAAATCTTTCACACTTATCACATGCAATTTAAATCCTGTGCCGCAACACTGGAGAGGAACATCAGGCTAAGTTCAAAATGAAATGCCTTACAAATTAGGACTTGTGTTAATTAAGGATTGTTGTTGTGCAGTTTGAAACAATATCTGGAAAATCTAGTGAATTTAGTGGATGAGTGATTCACTTTGGGTAGTTGAATGTCACATTTATGGGACAAAGGCTGACTAACCAAGGCTGTCATCTATTGCATTTATAATATATGGATTATAATGATGTGACTGGATTTCATATGTTTCTATTCCCTTTTGGATGACCACTAAACTTAAGCAGAGAAACCTATGCCACACAAGAAAGACAAAGAGTTACATCATTTTGTTGAACAGTTAATCCGATCACGGACAGTGTTTGTGCATTTGCTATCTTCTGAAAATGCCAGCAAAGGCGCTAAGTAAACCTATTTTACAAGACTCCCTCACAAGGATACAGTGCCAGTATCGGGATACAATTTCACACAGCGGCATGGCTCAGTCACATAACCTAAGTAGGCTTAGGAAAATGGAACACTACAAAGTATTGCACTTCCTTCCTGTATGTCTGTTGCGGCAAATAAAATGCTTGGATGACTGATGTGAGTTTGAGCATGAAAGCCAAACTAAACTAATGGCTGAATAGCATGTAGATACTGTTGTTAAAGCTCTGAGTTGTTTAAAATGGTAGATTATGGAAGTGTGCACCTGGCATTCTGCGGGCTAGCCTGGCAACACTCCTCCCTTGTAATTATAATGAACAAACCGTAATTCAGGGTTGAGGCTGAAAAACGAATGATGTCCTCTGAGACAGCTTGTTTTAATGGTTATGCAGAAGAGTTCCTAGAAGTGCAGATGGCAGATGCAATGCCTTTTAAGCTATTTACAGATCGTACACTTCAAGGTATGAAAAGACCCATAGTGTGAGGCCATATTGCTCTTTTGCACTCCTGGATTATACATTAGGCTGGTTCATGAACTAATGAAAGATATATTTTAGAGCATGTTTACTGCAATATTGATAGCCTGTTATACTTAAAAGTTAGATAGCATTGTAATTGCACTATAAGGACTGCATGGCCTGTTTTTTACCCCACTGTTCTTACTGTGTCCACATAGGGGTGCATTTGCTCAGGACTTGGGCCATCATTTAGTCTTTTATTACAGATTGTCAGAAACCTTATTTCAGGTTTTGGAAGGATAAAAATCGATAACATACTGTAGTCCACATTATATACTATATGGAAGATAATGGGCTGCAAATAAGATAAGAGTCAAATGCTACATGGACTAAATTTATCATAAAGAGTAGATAGCATATAGTACAAAGCATATTGCCTTGTTACATATACAGGCCTATTTCCACATAAACACTGAATCACCTCCTCCAGAAATCTATAGTGATGTCAATGTATATGCTTTTAATGTATAAAAAACAAAACAACAACACAAACATGTCTCAGAATCATAATTTTAACACAAATAATGACAAGCTCTCTGTCATATTTGTAAAGCCAAATTTGTACCTGTTTGTACAGTGTAAAATCGTTCTTTACATACAGCACAGTTAATATATCTCTATCCCTGGCACAGTTCCAAGCCTATATGAAAGAGCATGGAGCCTTTGAATAAGCCCACTACTGTGATACAAGAGCAGGTATTGAAACAACAAAAATGTTAACTCCAAGAAAAAGTTTTTCCGCATTAAAGTCACATAGGAGCCACATTAGCATGTGAAAAGAATAAACAGAGGCATTCTCAGTTACACACTCCACCTGGCTGCTAACCAACGTCCTTGTCAGAAGTCCACCCACCGCACTGGCTAACACTGAAAGACCTCCTGGGGACCGCAGTGACCATTTACTCGGTTCTCTCTTTTTCCCATGCACCTGTGACTGTTTTTGTGTTTGCTATTTTTTGCTTTGTCTTTTTCTGGCAACACTGTATCATCGGAGACACACTTTGCCTCAAAAGGAATTCTCCTGCCCAACAATGTGGTTTGTTTGTTCACCGGATATGGCAGGCCAGAGAGTCAAATGGAAAAAAAAAAATCACCACAGTAATAATTAAAATTGCCACAAGAAGAATAAGCTGTGAGACACAGCAGTGTGAATGGACTAGAAATAAGAAAATAAGGTACTTTTACCAACTGGTTTCTTGCCGAGTTGGGGGGCTTCACAGGTGCAGTTGGAAAGGCTCTTCTCCTTACTCTCCTCGGACGGCTCATCCGGCTTCTCCATGGTCCTGGACCTTAGAGAGCTGCTTTTCCATTTTCCAAAGGACTTTGCCACAATCGCTTTGTCCGCTCCTTTCATTGTTTTCTGTAAAACACATTTACAGCATGACTTCCCAGGTTTATCCCTCTTGTGAGCCATCTGCCCCCTTTTTTGGCTCTCAATAAACCTGGGCTCATCTTTCCCAAACCCAAAGTAAGAGAGAATTAGGGCATTGTGTGCATATGCATTCTCTTAAGCATTCCAGAAAATTTCCTGATTGCCCTGGCATCTTTTTTAGAGAGCGTTTGGACATTGTTTTCCTCCTGACATTCTGTGTGGAGAGAGTGGTACTGATTGAAACAGTATAAAACAATACTTTGCAAAGTACCCACACAGTAAACAGTAGAAACTGAAAAAAAAACATTTAATCCAACTTAAAGGAAATAAAAATAGCACATTATGCCCTAATTGAGTGCTGTACAGTCCGCAAATACTATTACAAGGCCGATCAGGATTAGCAGTGGAACATACCTAGTTATCTATTTCTGAGTGCCAAGACTGCTAGCAGTGGGCAACTAAATTTCAAAAGCTGGCAAATCCAGTTGTCTCCTAAATACAGAAAGTACTTAAATCCGTAGCTAACAGAAGAAAAAGACGGATAAAGGGTGCTCTGCATATCATCGAAAAGCTTGTGCACTTTTCAGAATCACTGGCTAGGTTAAACAAATATGCTAAGTAGAGATCAAAACAATCCTTTGATCTGCAGCCTAGTTTCCAGAGGAATGGCTTGGCTGTTGTTGTAAATAACTTGTATAAATCTATATACCATTTGCCTTCAGGTAATATCAAAAGTGCCAGGGATTCACAGGCAAATACCTAGTGGTTAGGAAATAGATCAGATAAAAGCATATAAATATTTCAGCAACACTGCACTCTGTCATTTTGTGTACTGTATCTGAGTTGTTAACCCCATATGATCATTTTACTAGTTTAGTTCTACAGTAGAAACATGAATCAGTAATATTTGATAGCAAAATTACATTCTACCCCTTTCTGTTTTGTAGTTGAGAAAAATGTTCCTACCTCCAGCATGCCATTCAGGTCAAACACAGTGTAAAACATTGTGCTAAACTTCATACAAAAGAGGCTTGAAGAATCAGAATGCAGAAGCTATGCAACTTGCTGACTAACTTTGCCCTCTGTTTTGATCGAGCACACAAAGAAAAACGCTGTCCATTCAAAACAGACAGCATAACTCTTTTCAGAGAGAGGGGACCGTGAACAAACGAGGCCATGTCCTGAGCTGCAGTCAGTTTCCCGTCAGGCCTGCACGGTGAGGGCCACAGGGACTGGGACTGGCTGACACCACACTCACGGGCAACAGAACAACTTTTGTGTACAATATCCTTCTCTGGAGCTTTTTTTTTTCTTTCTACCCAAATTGGACAAGTGCGCTTTTTGGTTTGCAGCTTGCTTTACCTCAACCCCTTTGGTCGTACTTCATAAACACATTGGCAAATTTGCCAAACTAATTTAATGGCAACATAATACTCTTTTAACAGTAGTATTATCATTATCAAAATGCACATAATAAATATTCAAATTAGTCACTTGCATTGTGAATATTTTGACAGAACATTCAACGTGTTATTCCAGCAAAGACCCACATGTGACAAAGTAAGCACAATTAAAGATACAAATGTAGCTTTAGCAAAAAGTTAATGCCATTAAAGCTTATTTGAATTTGACACTGTGCTCACTAACAGCAATTTTAATGCTAACTAGCTCACACAGGCTTACAAACTAGCTAACTTACTTTCTAGCTGGCTTAACATACATATATACTAGCTAGCTAACTAGCTTAATTTAACTTGAACTGAGCTCAAACCATACCAAATTGGTTAAATAAATCCTTACAGACAGAAAAAGTGCCAATTAAACCTAACTAAAACTGCAGGTATCATGGATAAAACCACCAGCTACCTTTTAGCATCAGGTTAGCAGACAATGTTAAAAAAAAACATTGAAATGCCTTGCTAACTGGTTGTTCAAGTATATACCGAACAAGAATATGAGAATGTCATTATGGTCATTAAGAAATACACATCCCAAGGGTTCTCTTTTATTTGCTACTGTATGTCGTTGCAAACAGGCTATAGCCACTAGCTAACAAAGCAGATAATCAAGGATGGAAATTCTTTAACTGACCTAGACTGAACATGTGGCCCCTAATGGTTGTTCAAATGATTACATTTTTAATAAAAACATTTTTTATCAAGAATGCCATTATGTCGAAGGATTTCCCAATTATGTAGCCTACGTATTTGCTGTAGCATTGTGACTCTTGTGAACTTGTACTACCCAGCCTGGGTTTGTAATCATTTACAAGATACATTTTTGTTGTTGCAAACACTACCTAAATATCAGGCATTCAAACGCCACATTCACAGCATGTTTGATGAGGAATGTAACTGTTTTAAACAGTCAAGCTTTCTTGTTCATGCATTTGAGGTCCTATCTTACTGTGAATGCTACGAATATGCTATATGTGAATGTACATTTATTGTGTGAGTGTTTAATGTGCTAACTAGTTTTGGCCAGGTCTTTCTTGTAAAAGAGATAATGCATCTGAACAGTATTGCTGGTTTAATGGAGGTAACATGAAATCACAGTAGATTAAGGGAAAAGTAGTTTGAGATATTGCATAATTTCATTATTACAGACTATTTTACACCTGGTGAGTGTTTTAAATCCTGAAAAACTCATCTGAGGTGTTCGAAGGATATCATGGGAGCTTCATCTAGCTTCTCTAGAGTCCTGGCCATTTTGAGAGAGAACAGAATGTACCATATTCTTGACCCGTCTGCCTCAGATGCTTGCTGTATATGGAACTGAATACTGGACGTGAATTGTATCATTCTCTGTGTCAACTTGTTAGATGGCAGTTGCTGTAGTGGAGTGGTGAGAGCGGCACATATGCATTATGGGAGAAAATTGTGAAATGACAGATTCCGGGTGTGATACTGAGGGAATGACTAACTAATAGGAGGGGTGCTCCAGGCTGTTAGCTTTGAAAAGCAGTTTGCACATTACTTTATCTTGTCAATCAGATTCCTGGAATGGAAGAGGTGACTGATAACTTGAATTAATTATTTTCTTATTGCATGCATGTGTTAATTCATGTTAATTTATGTCCCTTACAGGCCCAAGCCAGAATATCCAGAGTAAAGCGCCACCTCTGGCACCCAGATCACCACACCACTCTCTTTGCATATATTTATATCAAATGAAAGACTTTTTTTTTAATCCTGTTGAAACAAGCGCTGACTGCCAAATTTGATTTTTAAATGTACTTTTAAGCTGTTCATGGTTTACGTTTGCATTTCTTCTTAACAAGTGAACAACATGGAGCAGCATTTACGGCCATGATGGGATTGGAAAGTTACAGATAATTTTTTATAAGTAAATCCTAGCCCTTGAAACATACCTGCTTTCTTACAAACAGTTAAATAATGTAGCACAGGGTCAGCACTCACATTGTATACCTTACATTTTCTAATTCTGTATGTAGTTTTTTATTTTTTATTTTAATTATGTAGTCCATCGTCCTAAGCAAGGTTTACAATCATAAATATATAGCTTTTTTACGGTACCAGAGCAGCAGCAGTTTTTTAGAATGCACAGAGCGTACTTTAAACAATTGCATTTCACTAAACATCTTTAAACATTTTGACAAATTTAACTTCCCCTGAACACAGAGGATAAGAGGAAAAACATTTCTCTGATGAGAACAGAAACAGCAAGAAGTTCTAACAAGGAAAAGCCTGCCAGGTGGCGAACTGGCTGCACCAACAGAACGCACAATCTGTCTGCTTCTCCTTCCAAACCATTGACAGCTGCCATCACCAGCCTTGCACACTCGCACTCAGTGGCTCCTCAGCTCCCTGCCCATCCCTCTTTAGTGTTTCCTGCTAACCTCAGAGACAGGGTCACCTGGCCCCCTAGTTGCCCGTCTGTGGGGCCCTGCTGGCCCCCTGGAGACCTGCCTGCATGGGGATGCATGGCTAACAGAGGTCTAGCAAATCCTCTTTAATATGCAAACCAAGGGGCTATTCCTTTGACCTGAGACCATAGCTTTTCTAACAGTGAAATCCAAAAATATTCGAGTGATGTACAACGATGAGATTTGATGAGCAGTTTTTGATCTGCTGGTTATTTGATATTGAATATTATCAGAGACAAACAGCTCCATAATCAGGTATTTTCCTCAACCAGCCAGTTCAATTAAAATAATATGCAGCATTATTGAATCAGACTATGTTCTCCTCGACCTATTTGATAATCTACAGTTTTAACATTTTTGTAAAATTGGAACAGCATTTCTCCACTGAGTAAAACCTAAGCACACAGATGCACAGAGGCTAAACTGAAGAGTGTTTCACAAAGCTAGCATTGCAACTGGGCTAAAAATAAAACCTGGCAAAGTTATTCTGATCCCTTATTGGTCCCATAGTTTGATTTCACATTTAGCATTTGCATTCCCCTCCGCATAAACATTTCATTCTTCCCCTCCTGCAGTACAATGAGACTTGAGTGACTTTGGCAGCAGATTTTGGATCGGTGCTCCTGAATCCACCAGTGTATGTTATCAGCAGGTAAACAAGCTTTCGAACAAAGCCATAATGGAACTGCAAGCGGCATAAAGAGGCTCATCTCAAAAGCTATACAACCCATCAAAGCTGGTGTCATTTCCTCAACACTGCTCTGCAGCTGGAAAATGCATGGCTGTTAGTTACAGTTTAAATCGCCTGTCTATTTTCAGACACTTCAGAACTATTTGTATTGATTATTTACTTGTCAGTAAGCAGCCAGATTACCAAAATAAGACAACAGATTTGAATGTTTACTGGATTCTTTTTCCGTTTTGTTCTGTGGTAGGAAATCAAAAACTGTGTCATGCACTAAATTAATGGGATTTGCACTATAGGGTATTTGAATAATTATTTTCTACTGAAAATGAAATAGTTCTATCTATATTTAGAAGGATTACTGATGGAACTGAACTTAATGTGAAAATAATTTCCCCTTTTAAATACGTAGTTTAGTTATATGCTACACTTCCTGCTCACCAGATGCAATCTTGTTAACCACACGCCTGGATGCTTGTCACCAAACTTTCCACATATTTGCCTTTTGGGTACAGCTCAGATGCACAACAAAACCTACGCACTCTCCTCCCAGTGAGTGGAGAAGCCTCAAAGCTTTCCTTTCATATGCTGCATTATCTCTTTGGCGGTAATTATCCATAAAACTATGCCATGAGATGGTGACGATTTCCAATATGAACCCAATAAATGTGTTTAAAATTTGAATTATCATATTTATGTGGATATGTGTTACTAATAGTGATTATGTTCATCATGTGGGTAGAAAATCAACCATCCTTATATTGCGCATTCTCACATATTTCTCAGACATTTCATCACACATTTAATCTGCCCCTGTCTAAGATTTTCTACTGAACCTGTAGTCAAGGCAGAGAAGGGACAATAACGGATGAGATTATGAAGCATGTCTGTTAAAGCATGTCTGTTTGATCATCATTCTGTTTAGGTGAAGTTCTCTTTTTGGTCTCTTCAGTCCCTGACAGCAGATATATAACCTAATCTCTTTCCCTAACCCTTTTCTTAGGCATGAATAGGGTAGAAATGTGATGGCATTAAGTCGATTTACTCCTTGGTTTGCAGTTTTAGCCTTAATGCCTCTTGGCTCTTCTTCAACACACTCGTTCCATTTAGATTTCGAAAATATAAATGTTATGTTAAGGCTTTCCTATTTATTTTCATTTATCCATCATTTGAAGTTCATGCATATATTTACTCTACAAATAATGCTTGTTTATTTGCAGCGCCGTCTATCTCGTATAGTGTCAGAGATATTGGAAAATCAAATACAACTTGTGTATTATCTTCATATACAGAGAATATCTGTAACAAAGGGCAAGATCTGAGACTGTATGACATTCTTTTGTGAGTTGTCTCTGACATCGTTTTGATATTTCACATTTACTCATCTAAACCTTAATTTAGTGCCTCCAGCATGTGTTGACATGCAAAGAAAAGCCATTTTAATGTGTCTTTGGATTTCAGCTGATGGCATTTGAAAGCTGCATTAGTATACCTCTCCTTATACAATTAATGGAGTACATTTGTGATGAATTTATGCTTTTGTACACAAAAAAAGTTCAGGTTACCCTTTGAACTTTTTGTATGATAGTGTTAAATGAGATTCATTTGAATTAACTTGTGTAGGAAGAAATATTGTTAGTAAAGCCAATATTTTTTTTTCTTCTAATAAATAAGTTTATTCCAAGGATTCAACAGGCAGTGACATAATTTCACTATTACGTAAAAAACGTTTGTGCACAAGAAACATTAAGTCTTACAGTTCTCAGTACTATCAACTATATATGAGAAGTGCATATATACATCATTTGCTATTGTCTTGTCCATTAGAACAGGTTTTGCTGTTAGTACACCTTAACTCAAACTTAATATTGTCCCTGAAAATATATTTTTATCGAAAGGCTTTTTAAAATTTAATTTGGGTAATATGTTTCCATAAGTGTCTAGGTTATATATGGTATAACCTACATATAAGGTATATGTATGCATGTCATACATATGTAACACGTTTCTGACCTTTTCTGGCTTCCTATTTTCAGTCTGTATATGCTTTTTTTTCATATTTCCTTGAAGAGCAATTCATAATCTTTAGTTCTTTGCACAAGTGCTACATATTATTTATTATAAAACACTGAACAGAGAATTGTAACATTTTTGTTGTTACGTATCCTGTTTAATTAAATCATAAATTCAATTCAATAAATTGCTATGACTACAGCTTCCCAACAGTACAGTACTGAAGATAAGTAGTCAAGAAGTTTGACAGCAAGTCAAAGGCAGTTTTAATGGTGGAACTAGCTAGAGACTACACATGGCAATGTTAAATCCCATTCAGCCTGATGAGAGTGACTCCCAGCAGCACTGAGCTCAGTGGGGGGTTGTAAACATTTACACTAAGAGCCTGTCCAGTGCACATGGTTGGTGCTTGCCAGCCACCTCGGTATCGAATGTTGTGTTGCATATTTTGTCGTTCAGGCCTGTCCCGAAATTGTAGGAATCACACCATCAATTTATGAAGGAGCCATCCAAATGTGACAACAGGCTTATGCTAAATGGAGAAAATAGAGCTAAACATTGTTAAAACACCCCTAGACCCACATGGTAGAGAGTGCTCGGCAGAGAGCTGCTATGCTCCCCGCTGTGAACTGGGAAAGTGATGTTGGTGGGCTTCCTTCTCCATGAGGGCCGCATCGTTCTTGGGCCCCGATTTGAAGCCTTTTTGAAGTCTGTTTCCTGCAGCAGCGTGCCAACATTAATGTTTCCACAAAAGCAAAAATGCTAGATCAAATGAATGTACTACACTGTGCTATTCCACATTGACCTCCTGAATCCCAAATACTTTTTTTAAAGCATCATTAAACAGCTATTTATCATAAACATTCTAAAAGTCACTGTGTATTTTTTTTGTATTTTATTTCATAATAATAAGCTCTAATAAATTGGTTTCTCGTTAATACAGAAATCTCAGCAGGCGAGTGAGTCTTGGTGAAAATTAGCAAATGTCTGCTGGTGTGGTAAATTTATTTTTTGTCCATGAACTGGGAAAACCTTTTACCCCCTAATGATTAGGGTGATAAGGTAGATAACAGTGAAAAGCATCATTTCTTAGCATCACATATAATTTCCAAATAAGGAACAACAATAATTGACCATCATAAAAAACAGCAGAATATGTTCGGGATCAATCCTTTATTGTTTCAAAACTCTATCTTTTACAATACAGTCATTTATTGTTACATGTGTGAATGGATGGATAATGTACAATGTCTTCCGATAATGAAACACAGTCACAAAGTATTCCTTTCTACATATCAATATTCTATGATAGTGAGAAGTTTGTGCTGATATATTTACTTAGTTCTGACAGCTCAATTAACTTCCCTTATTAAATCAACAAAAGCATTGTTTTTGAAAGTGCATTTCAAGGATTGCAAAGACGACTGTTTCCATCAGTCAGCCATAATGTACATTTCAGTATTGACAGAGGGCCACACTGCTTTGTGAGTAACAAACAGCATTAACTACATTTCCAACTACAACATTTATCTGGATAAGTAAATCAAAGAAAATATATCAATATGCATGCCATGAACATTCCTCCATAAACATTTATAATAAAATGTATATTTTTATTCAATTATGTTGATAATGACACAGTATTTTCCACAAAAGGACAAATGCTGATAATGAGAACTAATATTTAACATCCAAATTTTGTTCAATTTTACACACAGGTCAAATGGCCTAATGCCACAGTGTATAGGGCAATGCCCTAATAAAGTTAATAGCATTTGGTCCACAATAACAAAACTGGGTTCAAAAGAAAACAAATGTGGTAGCAGGTGGGATATTGAACTGAAACTGAAAATAGCATGATGACTATCTTGAATTCTTTCTGTTTTTAAGGTCTTTCGATTTTCAAGTTAAGAATTATGATGTGACGTTTCTGTTCAAAAAATTAAGCAATATAAATATACATTTTAGCTCATTACTTGGCTATTATACTTTTCTGTTCCATGGAACAGCTTTCACTCTGTAGAACTTGGTTCCTAACGGAACTTTGAACCTGTTCTGGGCCTAGTGAAGGAAAAGAGATAAGGAAAGAACGACAGACGTGAATATAACAGCAATATAACATGTATAAGTCAACACATCAAAAAGATCAATCCAAACCAAACCCAGTGTGGAAAGTGTCACTAAAAATAAGATTTCCAGGACCACACGTTATTTATGTCAGCATATTGGTTCTTAAAAATTCATTAAAAACACAAATAAAAAAAATAAAACACTTTAGAACTTTTTGTCAAATTCAGTACCTTTTTTGCCTGGCAATATTCCTTCTCCATCACCTTTCCAAGTACCCACGGCCGTCTTGAGGTCCCTGATGCTAAATAAAAACAAATCGACTTGTTAAGCAAATACTCATTGAACCACAAATAAATGCGTGTGTGTGTGTGTGTGTGTGTGTGTGTGTGTGTGTGTGTGTGTGTGTGTGTGTGTGTAACATAAAGCTTAAAAAGATTATGTAAAAAAAATAAAGTATAAACCCGTTTTTTTGACAACACCTGTACCTACCGTATCATTGTTATAAATCCATTAATGCCTGACATATGAAATCTAATAAACAACTATCACTTACACGTTTATTTCATTAGTAAATTTAAAAAAACAAAATGTCAACACGACAGTTCTCATCATGTTCCCAAAACGATTGGGTGAAGCTGACCTGGTTTGAGGTCCAGTGCAGTGAGAGACTCTGAGTGGAGGAAGTAGAGGGTGGGGCCAACTGTGAACAGCACGTAGTTGTCATGTCTCTCATCCAGGATGATAAGAACCAAATCACCTACCTGGAAACTGAAGGGAATAAAAGAGAGACAAAGGAATGATGATACCGACTTCTGCAAACTTATAACACATTCATGTAATTATACAATAATGTGTATCCTTACACATTATTACATGTAATGATGATCAGAGTTTTAGCTTAAAACGGCTAAAAACAGCGAGGCCATGCGTTATTCTTTTATTCACTTACTCTCTGATGGCGATTTTGTCTGAATGCCGTGACGACACAGACGACATGCTTTGAGACATCTATAAAGAAAAGGATTAGGGCAACGTTACACACGTTACACTGAAGGGTTAACAATACTGGCTATAGGCGACTTCTAACATTTCTCTTATTGGACATTTGCTAGAAATAGGTTTGGTAATTAGTATTAGCACTTTTAGCCCCATTTCTGCATCATACTCTAATTTCAGTTTCACCCTCCTTTGTGAACCATGCAAAGTCAGAGCCGATAAAAAGAATTTGTTAAACCATAAAAGTATTAAACACTTATAGTAGTATATATGTTTTTGTTTTTGAGCATTTCACTAAAATGCAGCCCTCTACACAGTCTAATGACACTCTTCCCTAAGCTCCTCAGCCTCCTGGGTCAGGATTTTACTCTTTGATACTACTGCCACCTAGTGGAGCATGTGTTACATAGCTCATAGACATAATAAATAACTGACCAGTCTTTGACTGAGGCGCTTGTTTTCTTCTTCCTTCATGTGTAAAGTCTGAAACATATATCAGATCGATTAAACAGATAAGAGACATCCAGAAACATGGCGTCTTATGCTCTTGAATGCCGTGTGATAGAGATGTGTCTATTTACCCTCTCAAGTAGGAGTATCCGCTGTTTCTCCTCCGACATCAGGATGTTATCACTACAAGAAAGAAAACATAGATCATTGATAAATGTCCTCTGGGAAATGTCAGTAAAAATGCATGTATTATGTAGAAAATGAAAATTGATCAAATTAGGAAATTATTGTCAATTCTAATCGTGTAACGATTAAATAGTTCTAAATCTTTATAGTAATGAATGGAAAACTTACACTGTCTGATGCTAGCCTGCCTTCCTTCCTTTCACTGTCAACTGTCCTTTCTGTCCATCCAGTTGTGACTATTTTACACAATGGTCTTTTAAAATCCCTCTTCAATAACGCAAAGACCTCTTTCGAGTCTGTGACTGGCAACTAATTTCATGTCATAACAAAAGGCTCGATACTATAGATGCAGCCACTTTTAGGTCTACTGTAAGTTTGCTATGGGTATACTGTATTTAACAAATGTGCAGAGAAAATGAATTAACAAAATACAGCAATCTAAATAAGCTTATATCTTAATTATTACAATAAAAAGGTAATAGCTGGGACATGTGCAAGTGTCACAATGAAATGTATTAGTTTCTGTTTGGTCTTTATTGTTATCGTGCTGAAAATATATTCTTAACCTCTGAATGAACAAAGTGTGTACAGTAATATTTTCAATTAGTTTTCTCTGTTGGTAGGTCAAGCAAAATTACTTGAATTTTATTTTTTATACAGCTTTATGCAGTAACTTAAGAGAAAAATGAAAACCTGGTTCAGCAGAGCTACAATGCTGCTGAAGAAACCTGATTTCTGGACTGTGTATACAGTATTATGTAACAGATTTTTTAAGTAGTGTGCATACATGATAGACAAAAGGAACTGAGGAAGTACTGCAGTAAGAGCAACTCTTACTTAAACTCCAAATGAAACTAAAAATTAAATCTACATCATTTAATTTTCACAGTTGAACAGTAGGTTATTTTTAAAATCCTGACACACGTACACAGTAAGGAACAATTGTGTGCTTCTCCTCTACACAGACTGTCTTCTCAGCGAACTGTCAAAACTCTCTAACCTAAAAACACAACCTTTTTTGGCTTTAGCGTCACACATTACTTAAAGCATTAATCAGATTAAGGCAATGCATGGTTGCGTAACTCTCAGCGCTTTGTGGGTCTGTGTGTGTGTGTGTGTGTATGTGTATGTGTATGTGTATGTGTATGTGTATGTGTGTGTGTGTGTGTGTGTGTGTGTGTGTGTGTGTAAACTACACCAGGAGAGATCACAATCACTACAATATATCTCAAACTATCAACAAAACCAGGTTTATTGGGGAGAAGATGCTTACTGGACTGTCACCATGCTGGCTTCCACTGCTGAATCAACCTGTTCGTCATCTCGAATGGCTGCCACAGAGACCAGTCTATCGGTTTCAGCCATGGGGTCAGAGGAAAAAGGCCCAGCAACAGGCAGAGCTCTAGCTGCAGCTCCTGCTCCAGCTTCTGTGATCTCCTGAGCTGAGGGGTTAGGAGCGAAGAAGGCAGAGGAGACCAGTGCAGTGCTGCGCAGGCGGTTAAGCTCTTCTTCCAAGTGTTTCTTCTCCTGCATGACACTAGCTCGGTCCTCGGAGAGTGTCTCTATCAGAGCTGCAATAAGGTTAAAATAAATAAGAAACACCGACAGGCACAATATGCCAGCTATAACATAAAACCTCAACGAATGGCTGTTCTTAAAATATGGCAGTAAATAGTAGAGACCATTTATTGGGTATACTATTAACAAGATTACATTTCCATCTTGTGTTCTGTCCACACCTTTTTTATTTAACAAAAGAATTATGTTTTTTGAAATATGAGCAGCATGTTTAAAAACACAATTTGCACCACAGGCTTCTTTCATTAGATATTTAAAAAAAAAAAAAAAAAAGATTGCCCTCTTCTCAAAGCGCTCAGTATTTACAGCACTCACCTTTGTCCTTCTCCTGTTGTTGTGTAACTTTCCGCAACTTCTCTGTGAGCTCATTGATGATCTGCTCCTTCTTCAGCTTCTCTCGGGTTAGAACAGTGTTGAAATTTGTCTAGAGAAATAAAAAAACAATCATTTAGCCACTTTGGTCACAACAGGGAATGTATACCCAAGAACTAATGAGTTAATAGGATGCCTCTTAATTGCTCAGTTCTAACAATGCAGCTCAGCCTGCAGCCTTGGGAGTTTGGACAGAATTTTTATTAATCTGTTTTGATTTTTTTGTATTGTTCCATGTCTGATTCCTTCATCATGTATTATACCCACTAACAAAAAACACAAATGAAGTGAAGCTTAATTATGTAATATTTTGTGCAAAACAAAAGTCTTATTAGCTTAAACTATGCAGGGTGGTGTAACAGGGAGAGGTCCAATATCTCCATAACAGAGATTCAGAGAAATCTTTGTATTCAATAAGTGACCAAATACAACACTTTGCTGAATAGCAGCAAGTGAGCAATTTCTGAAGAGTAAATACAATCTTTCTGCTGCCCCTTGGGGATCTTTTGGTGTAAAGAGATCAGACAGACCACGATTTGTGCCAGTTAAATGAATGGAAGATTGATCTGTTGAAGTGTAAGGCTAAACTTAAAATTGAATGCAAGTGCCTGACAGTGACACTGTCAATAACTATTGAAAATACACAAAGTAGGCTGCTATACTGGATTGTATTACTATGTAAATCTTCGCTCTGTGCGATATTGACTAGTGGGTGCTTAAATGTAGTTAAGAAAGCATTCACACGGCATGCACTCAGTTTCAAGCAGTCTACATATTAACCGTTTTCCATTATTAGGAACAATACATCATCAATAATGGCAAATGTTTATTTACCACTTCACTTCAACATCAGGAGACAGAACCTTTCCCCGCTATTTACAGCCTAAATACAAACCTGCTGCTCTGCGATTAGTGATGTCTTGAGGTTCTGCATCTCCTCGTTCTTCTTCTTCTCCAGGAGGTCCATCTGGGACTGCAGGGAGGCCCTCTCCTGCTGCAGCCGCTCTTGTAGTGCAGAGTCTAAAGACAGAGGCGCTCCTGCATCTGCACGCCCCTCTGCATGCAGGGACAACCCTTCATCACTGAAAGGCACACAATAAAGTGTGATTCGGACAAAGGAATTACGTGAACATACAAGCACACACAAAGACAACAGTTCATTCTCAATTAACAGTACAGTCAATTTTTATTTGAGTGTGTCATTTTAAATGTAAACAGAATATATACAAAACATCAACTACAGTCTACTACATATGTCTGCCATTGTGAGGAAACATTTACCTTTTTGAGGATGGTCTCTCATGAAGCTCATTCTCAAGTTGTCTAATTTTGTCTAACAGTCTCTTCTCCATGTCCTCCTTCTGCTGCTCCAACTCTTTAAAGGCATCTGGTGATGCAACCTTAGAGGTCTCTTCTTTTTCTAAATCTTTCTCGATTGCTTGTCTGTCCTGCTCTATTTTTTTGGAGAGCAGGTCATTTTCGGCCTGCAAATTGCTAATAACAGTCCTCAACTCCTGCTCCAGTTCCTGGAAGCTCCTCAACTGCTTTTCTTTTTCTTCACTTAGAGCAGCTGCTTGCCGGTCCATTTCCTGCTCAAGTTTCTGTTGCTGCTCAGCATGGTTATTCTCAGCATCCTGGGCTTTCCGCTGCAGGCTGGAGAGCTCGTTGCGCAACAAAATAGTCTCTTCCTCGTGTCTGTCCACCAGCTCTGAGATACAGTGGTCCTTCTCAATCCTCATGAGAGTCCTCAGCTCTGCTAGGCCCACTTCATACTCCTCATTTTTTACATCAAGCTGTTTTTTGATATCTGCCAGCTCTTCATTAAGGACTTTGGTCGCTGCCTCCACCTGGGACTTCACAGTCTCTGCCTGCTGCATCTTGGCATCCTCAAATAAGAGCCTCACCTCTTCTGTCTCTGACTCTTTGAGGGCTAGCTCCACCTCTACTTTGCAGCGGAGTTCTGCTAGCTCAGTAATACGAGCCTCCAAGTCCTTAATTTGGTTGTCCTTTTCTTTAAGTGCAGTGGCATAGTGATCAGCTGCCTCACTTAACTTTGCACTATTTTCATGAGCCAGATGTTCCAGAGCCTCCTGGTTTACCTTGGTAAGGGTCTCTAGTTCTGCCTTGTGTTCCTGCTTTATTTTGTCCTCCATCTCCTTTAAGTGGGACTGCTCAACAACTTCCAGCTCCTGCCGGATCTTCTGTTGGCTCTGTTCGATCTCAAAGTACAGATTCTCAAGCTGACTGGTCAGAGAGCCTCTTGAAGCTGAGAGCATCTTGATCTCTTCGGTTTGATCACTCATCATTTGCTCCAGGTTTTTGATCCTATCCTTCTGGTTGCTCTCTACTTCAACCCATCGCTCTTTGTCATTCTCAAACTGAGTAAGTTCTTTCTCTTTGCGCTCCATGAGCCCCTCCAGCTCCAGCATTGCGTGCTGGACATCTCTGACAATATTCTGGTTTACTTGGTTTTCCTCTGTTAGTGTCTGAACCTGCTTCTCAAGCTCTTGACGAAGGGAGAGAAGCTCACTTTGATGCTGCTCCTTCAGTTCCAGTTCGTGGGTCTGGCAGATGTTGTCCACAATGTTTCGCACCTCTGTAGTCATATTCCTCAAAACAAAGCCAAAGTCTTGTTGTTCTTTTAATACCAGGCCTCTCAAATGATAGAGGTCCTCCTTTACACTTCTGAAGTTTGAATGGGACTCCTCTGCAGCAGATCGGTACTTGTCAATAACTTGTTTGAGAAAAGTGATCCTTGAGTTCTCCCTCTCTAGTATTGTGGTATCCTGCATGCGCTTGTTGTCAATAGCGTTGATGACTGAAGAGTACAGCGACTCCACCATCATTTCAGGGCTAATAGGGTCACTGATGGGGTTCGGAGAGGTCATGTTCTCTTCAATCACAAACTCGTTGACAGCCGACATGAAGTCAGATTCAGGGCTCTCTGCTAGAGAATCCAAGTCAAGGGAGCCCTGCTGCAGGATGGGATCCATGTTTGGGTGGCCAATGGTTTCAAAGTCAAATGTTTGTG
This sequence comes from Sander vitreus, assembly GCF_031162955.1. NCBI lineage: Eukaryota > Metazoa > Chordata > Actinopteri > Perciformes > Percidae > Sander > Sander vitreus. Next base: position 14,358,931 of record NC_135866.1, read on the forward strand.
CATCTATGCTGTCTGGGGACAAGTCCTCTAGAGGAGCTGGGACGGGAACATGTAGGGGCTGGCAGCTGGGTCCCTGAAGGTTAAGAGAGGAAGGGGTTTTGGAGGACCTCGGTGTTGTGGTCCCCGGTATGCTTCCTGACTGTGGGGTAAACACGGTTGATCTCTGACTAAAGGATATCTGCAAAGACAAAACAGATGAAGGGAGAGGGAGAGAAAGGAAAATCTTACTTCATAAATAAATGAGAAAAGCAAAAATCACGATATGTATAACAACCATAGACTGTAAATTAGTGGACAGAGCATGTGTGACGTCACCCATTGGTTTGTGGAGATCTGCTATGAGTCGTCGAGTTTGCCGTTACGGGCGCAGCCATCCTGGTTGCGGATGTGACGATTTTAGACGAGAGGGAGGAGTGAGGGAGGAGCTGCTTACACTCTACGTTACGTTACACACTTTCACTGGCAATCACATCATAGCCACGCCCTAAAACACCCCCTGCTTTATCGTCAATTTTAAAATCAACGAGCCCATAATTAAAAAAATTAACATAATTCTGTGTTGCAGAAGACTTAAAACTAGCGATTGAGACCATAAACACATTATGAAAATGTTTACTGAGGTCATAAATCAAGTGAGAAGTGGGTCACTTTCTCATAGACTTCTACAGAAACCGACCTCCTTTTGCAACCACACGTGTCGCCCCCTGCTGGAATTCAGATAGAATGCAGGTTTAGGGCACTTCCGCATTTGCAGCACAACCGGCTGCCTTGTCCATTAATATACAGTCTATGATAACAACCATTTATTTTTATTTTTTTAAAGTGACAAGCCTATCTAAGTATCATTATGTCATTACCCTTTGTTCACTTAGCAGGTCAGTAATAGTTTGAGACATCTCATCCACACTCTGTGCCGCTTGGACCAGCTGGTGAAGTGTCTCTACGTGGCGATTTAAGGGCTCGAAGTCACACATTGTGGGAACCCTGCAGGAAAAAAATTATATTAGGAATATAATTAGGGACAGAATGTTGTTAAAACTACATTGAGATTTTCTTTTAGTACTGACAGTCTATGGCAGAGGTCGGAGAGTTAGTGCTATAATGGCTGGGATTCAGGCTAATTTCCACATCACAAGATTAGGCTCCAGAACAATAAAAAAAGAACTGTCATTTAGAGCTTTAACATCAACTCAAAAAGCAGCCTGTATAGCTCCTGTATCTTATGTAATTCTGTGCACCCCAGCCCTTCCTCACCCAACTTACCCCAGTGCTATTGGATTACTTGAGACATTTGATAACACAATTAAAAGTCTTACAAGTTGTTGTCTGTCCTATTAATTGTCAAAGCATATTTGATTTTTCTACCAAAAAAAACATTAATTTGCATTAATGGACTCCAACCAAATTAATCTAATTTAGAAATGGACACTTCCAAATGTATGTTTTCCATGGCCATATCTTAGCATAGTTCTGGCAGTGTAACATAAACTGACAAGGTGATATCTAAAGTCATTTCAATAACTGAGGACAGTGACTTACATAAGGAAAGGCTGCACCTCTACAGGACAACAAGACTTCAAGTACTGCAGGTCAAAAAGTGAGATGTCGGGAAGTTCGTCGTCAAACCTTCTGGGCTTTCGTGTCTATAAACAATAATAAGCAGAGCACAAGAAGAGACCCCTTAAATACAGTGGAAACAATATTTATGAACATGGTCAAAATGCTCTTAAATTGTAACTTACACAAAAGGATGTTGGAGGCCATGAATCGAGTCCTCTAAACAAACGATTTCTGAGGAAAGACTTCCCTGAAAGGAAATAAATAAACAGATTACAACTTTGACCTTGGTTGGAATATATGTGCTTCACAGTGACAACTCAAATGTAGTCAGCTGAGAGTTTACAAAAGACACTTACTAAAGAGTTTCCCAAAGGATTCCCTTTTGAACTTCTCTGCCTCGTACAGTCGTTTCCCATCCTTCACAAGTGCATAAGCCCACTGAAAAGATTGATATTAAAGATTTTACAACAAAGTAATAATCGTGTTTCTGACTATGTCAACCTACAGAACATGGTGGCACTCCTTAGCATGAATTTTAATGTTACTGAGCTGCTATAAATGCCAAAAAGGAGATCATTTAGTTTCATTACTGTTCAAAACTGTACAATCAATGTCTTGTTATGAAACGTCTGGCTCTCAGGAGAAAAACTCATTAAGACAGTGTTTTAAAAAAAATAGAAAGGGAAAGCAAAGACAAGCAAAAGGAGTGGCTTCCTGATGCATCAACTACAGTGAAAAACTGTCAGCTCAATAAAAGAGTAGACAAATATAAGCAAAATCAATTACATTATTGGCTTTTAACTATTTCCCACTCTTACTGTACATTTAGACAAAGCAATACAAAGTCTGGAAAAAATATAGGACCACAATGCCAGTTTATTTTGCAAGCTCAGGTGCCTATTTTCATATTTTGTTAAGTTCAGCACTTCAGGAATTTTAGATGTTACAGAGTAAAACCACTGAAAAGCAAGCATTCCCTCCCAAACATAAAACATAAACAAAGTGAATGTAATTGTCAAGTACAACATCATAGGCCTGTTCTCTCTTCATTGTAGAGGCAAAGACAGAAAACAACTGCCATTAGAGCTAAATATGTCAATAATGTGCTCAGCGCTAAACACGCCTGAAAGCTACAGATTTAGTTAGGCAAAGACCTCACCTCTTTGAATCACTATGTCTGAAAGCATGATTACTGTCAAATAATGGCATTTAGCACTGACCTCTCTGTAGTGGCGCATAAACATTTTTCTCCTGACGACTTCCACCACCGCCAAGCAGTACATCTGAGGGACAGTACTGAGGGCCTCCACCACCCTCACTCTTTCTATTAGCTCCGTCAGAAGTCTGAGTAGAGCCTGAAGCTTCTCCCCATCCTGGTCTGCATGAAGCATCACGTAGCAGCACCATCTAATGCAAAATCATTAGCACCGTTAAAGTTGCAAACGTGATTCTCTTGACTTTGGCATTTTAAAATTAGTAAGTCAATAGAACAAGCCCATAGCACTATGAAAAAAGCAGTGACTTATGACTTATGAACATATTGGGAAAGAAGTGGGTTTCAGTTTTACTTGAGTCGGACTTGAAGGTTGTTTGCAAGTTCTTGTTTGGCAGTTGTGCACTTCTTTTTGATGTCTAGCAGCTTCCTGTGGTTGTTCAGCATGATCATCAGCTGGTTGGTGTGACTTAGACACAAGTCAGGCAGAACAGATGTATCCTTCAGGTTTTCAGCCCGCTTCTGATTGGCCAAAAATCCCTGCAAGAGGTCAAATGCAGGCACAAGTCATTAACATTTTTTTTTAAAAAAGCTGGCGAAAGTTATTTCATAGTGTTTATCCCTTACTTTACGTACCTGAGCAAGTTCTTTCTGTTCATTCACCAACTTCTTACAGCTTGCAATCATTTGGTCGAGAGCATACAACCTGTCCTCAAGCCCCTTGATGGCTTTCATGTTTTGATTATCTAGCTTGGCAATTGTGTCACGACAATCTGTCAGGAAGGGCTGAATAATCCGAGGGTCAAGCTGAAAGAAAAAACATTTCAGTAAAGACTCATGATATTTTCCAACACAATTTATGACTACATATTTAGAACACTATTTTGACATGTCTATTTATACATCTGTGACTCACCCTATTGATGGAGTCAAAGCATTTTCTCACAACCGATTCCACATCATTGGGTCTGTCTTGCACGTTGATCCAGTCTAATAGTGTGACATTGAAGCAGGTTGGGTTGGCAAACTCTGGAGCACCATCATCATCGTCGTCATCATCATCATCATCATCATCATCATCATCATCATCTAATAATGCAGCTCTCAGTCCACCACTATCAGTCATTTCATTTGTTTCCTGGTCTTCAGTTGGCTCACATGCGGCCGTCCCCGGGGCAGAGAAGGATGCTGATGACTTGGAGGGCCTCTGTGCATCCGTAGCATGGCGCACAGAGTCAGTGGATTTTTCTTCTTCCGTCTCATCTGAATCCTTTCCTTGGGTTGAGCTGGACTTCTCCATGCTCTCTTTGTAACTGTGTCTTGTTAAACATTCCAGCAAAGGTATCCTCGCCATTACAGAAACTGATGTCCCTAACCTGCAATCATAACAAAATGTGCATGAGGACATCCAGTTAATCAGGCACATTTCCTTTTAGCAGAAATATATTACAATTTTGATTTATTTGCTGTTATTTCAGTTGTTTAATTGAGCTAAGATTATGATTAAATAATTCTAAATAGTTCCCATGTCGACGAAGGCAATATGCAGATAGTAATTACTAATAAGCATACAGAACTTTGTATAAAATAGCAGGGTTTTTTTGTGCCAATACTTACTTTGTTAGTTTCACCTTAATTTCTTCCAAGTCACGCTGATAAGTTGTGTATGAAGTGTCAAATTTCCCGAGCAACTTCTGATAAGACAGAGTGCAGTCGTCCAGATTAGCCATAATGGCAGCCCAGCCTTGGTGTTGAAGGTGTTCATCATGAACCAATCGTTCACAAAAACTGCAAAGTTTCTTGGCAACTTCAAACATTTCCTGGAGAAGTAAAAACAAAGTGAAGACAAGTTAGGATCATTCCATAGTTAATGGATTAGATACAATGGTTTTCTGTGTTCATCTCACAAAAGGTAGTGCACATGACAGGAAAACATTCCAAAGCAATGAAAGGCAGCTTAAAAAAAAAAAAAGATTAAAAAAAGATAACTACCAGAGCAAGTTGTGTTCTTGAGGCAACAGTGTGAAAGACAGCTGGCATCAGTAGAGATTCCTCCACCTTAACCTGAATCTCACTCTCAATCGAGAAGGTTGTTTTGGGGATCGTTGGATCCCGGTCACACAAGATCATCTCTTTGTTGAACAGGAATATGGGGTTGGTTTCCTATAGATAAACAGTAAAACATTAGTAATACGGACATCACATATGCAATCTGTGTACCTTTAAGACAAATAAAACACACACTATCAAATTGTAGAAACTTACAGTGCCAGCACTGTAGCTGCAAACACGCCTCTCTGCAGCCATACATTCCCCTCCATTGACAACAAGGACTTGATGTTGAATTGCAATCTTATATTTGGCTTGGATGGCATGTTTAAGCTCCAGTACACTGAGACAAAGGAAGAATTTATTTAGATCACAACAGCCAACAATATTGACCACTATTTTGAACTAATATGGGTAAAATGCCAGTTTCTTACGTTTGGACAGCAAGATCAGTGTCAAATGTCAATGTGCTGCCATTGTTGACCTGGAACACATACAACTTCATGTTGACTCTCCCAGAGTTCTTCGCATTTGCCTGTCTTGATCATTTAGTCATTCAAGGCCACCCTGCGGAGGGGGAAAAAAAACACTAACATGAACATGAAATAGTTGATCATCTCTGTTTTTACATTAGATTACATTTTTCTTATTATCATTAAATTACTTTGGGTGAGAGGTGATGCTGCCATTTGTTAAACCTCAACGCCATAAAGCTTCTTGGTTATACCTATGTTGTATGTATATGTATGCATACTTATATGTAAGGACATAGTCTGGTTCTTTAGATGATTTACAACATAATCTTTAACAAAAGGCCAACATGTCATCACCTTCCACCCAAACATGTGAGACCCTTGCAATTTCGTATCTACCGAATAATACCTTAGTAACGTTTGCTGAGGCACCATTTCCTTGGCTACTGGACACTACCGAGTTTTTAATATGTGAGAAGTCACCTGATATGTTGGTCTGATGTAAGACAAAGACCAACTTTGAACTAACGTTACCTGAAAGAGTAGATAGCTCACATTTGTGGATGTTTATCTGGAGAGCCAGAAGGCTGCACTGATAAAATGTCAAGTTAAAGATAGCAAAGCAGAGTTAGTGCCAACTAACCACTAACTGTTCACCATTGACGTTGACCAGCTAAATTGCTATCCCAGACTATGACAATGTTGTTAGCTGACTGCCGCCGTTAATGACTGTTTGCACGTCTGCAGGCCTCGTATCATTCAGGATTAGCTACCCGATGACAAATGTTATGATTAACGTTACTGTTTATAGGGCTGAGAACACCGATACTTAGACGTTGCTATTAACCCCAATGCCTCCAGTTAGTCATGGGTACAGTGCCAGAGAACAGGCTACCAGCAGCTGCTAGCAAGCTAGCTGGTCAATAACAACCCGCTGACTGCGTTAACTGGCTATTAGCTAACACAGCTGTCAGGCTACCGCAGGATAGCTAACGTTATTTCTAACGTCGATGGATTTGGCAAATGTAATAAGATTAGTAAAAACAGCCAACATCACCTGCTAAGACTTATATTGGTATAAGGAGGAGATTCCACATTGAATTAATTTAATAAATGATTTGTTGGCCTTACCTCACTTTGCTCGCATCTCCCTGTTCTTGGTCTCGCTAACAAGCTAACATCCAAGCTAGCTAGCTAACCTGTTTTTGCTTAGCATTCATAGAGCTAGCTTCGCAAGCCACTTAGCTAACGTTAGCTAGACTAAACTAGACTACAATAACTGACCACCATGGTTGGTTGCACAGATTAACCATATTTGTGTAAAAGAAATGTCTAATTTGGCAAACTGCAGCCGAGATGGTGTAACACCACAAAACACCAGTTGTTTACTTCAGGTAGCTAGCTAACTTCGCTAACACCCGCTCAGTAGCTCTGTCTGTTTTGTTGTTGTCATCTGCTGATGTGCGGTAAAGAAACGATCCGTTCAATAGCGATCCAACTGAAAGCCATCAGTTTTGCAAACCAGGCTAACATAAAACTTTTATTTTTTAAAGTTAAATGATGAACCTTTTATCCTGACATAATTAAAATGTTTCATGATTTCAGTAGGCTAGCTACATCAAAGATACAAACTATACTAATAATTTTAGATTTGAATACAGGTTAAATTGTTCTAACAATACTTATAAGTTTTACTTTTCTGCTTCATTTTCAAAGTTGTTTGAGTCCTTTTTTATAGAAAAAAAAAGTAAAACTCTCTCTTAAATGTAAATATTTTCTAGTTTCTTCACTCCTCAGTGATAGTAAACTGAATATCTTTGAGTTGTGGACAAAACAGGACATTTGAGGATGTCATATTGGGCTTTGGAAAACACAGATTCAATATTTTATGGCATTTTATAGACCAAACAAATAATTGATTAATCAAGGAAATAATCGACAGATTAATCGATTATAAAAATAATCATTAGTTGCAGCCCTACTATTTAAACATCAGTTGATGTGGATATGTATTTTATTTTATTTGTGTTGCATACATGAACCTATGGGATAAATAAAGTAAAACATAAAAAAATGTGCATCTCAGAGAACAGGTTCAAAATATTCAGCTCTTACAACAGTGTTCTAATTTCTCATCAGTATGTGTTCGTCACTGTACTTTTCCAGGTGTATTCTGGGAAAATAACAGAAAAAACGATGTCAAGTATTTTGCTGCAACATGAGAAGGGGTGTGGTTAATGTAAGGCTGCAGTCTGTGCATGATCCTATTTTGCTGCAAAGAGGAGGTAGTTTAGGGGTTGTCGCTTGCTCTAGAGGTAGGCTATTTTATTCAATTGAAACTTTTTAGTGTCTTATATATTCTAAATAGTGCATAATTGCTGTGGTTTAAGACACAAAAGCCGAAGACAAGGAATAGGCTTTTAATTCTATACATATAAATAAAAAATCCCATGCAAAAGCTACAGCAACTGATTTTCACTTTCTTTGGTTAATCTGAAAAACCACAGAAGAAGGGACATTAATGCAACCAAAATATCTGTCATCTAGCCAAACTAACAATCAATACAGGTTTATTGCTGTCATTCATCTCATTTTTGCATCCCAACTTGAATGCTTTTTAGAAAGTCCAAATACCAATAGATACATTCCCAAGTCTCCAAATGTCTTAAAGTCATAAATGAAAGCAAATCATTCATGTTATTATTCCACAATATCTACTCTGCTGAATTTAATGTGTACTTGTGGGGAATGATGAGGTCAGAGCCTTATCCCAAATGTAATATCTGCACATTATGTACATCATGTATTAAAATGAGCAAATCTATCCCACATGAGTTGGATGATTAAAAGTATGCCAAGCTCCACCATAACTGTCAATAATGTACAGTGTGACTTTATAACCTCGTACTGAGAGAGTATGGTTTGTGTTTGACAAACTCTAAAACAAAACTCATATCAAACTGCACAATCATTTCTGTCATAAATTTGTTGATTCATTAATTGTCATTTAGGTGAACGGACTCTTTAATCCTTATAATGTTTTATAATATAAACCCCCCCTAGAGGTCACTGTAGCGCAATCATTTATTTCACCCAAATACATCAAATGAAACAAATGTTTCCTTTTTCTTCTCTTCTTATTACTTTTTACACTATCATATATTTTTTTCAGCCAAAAGTCTAAAATGTGTTACCTATGGTGACCTCTTGGACAGTAGCCTACATGAAATCACTGTACAAGAGGTTGCCATAAAAATATCCACTCTCCTGTTTTAAGAGTGTAAGAGTGTAAATAGAAAGCAGTTCTTTAACCAGAGGATCAGGGTTCAAATCGTTGCCATTGTGCTGTTCTCTAACACTACTATTGAGTTGTGCAAATGAAGAAATAATTTGCATATGGGAATGATTTAACCTTCACAAACTGAGCTTGTACATTTGATGGAGGTGACAAAACATGAACATGACGATGAGGTATTTTTTTTACACCAAATAATGAGATATTTCATATATTACACTGTAAGTGGGCTATGAATAAATATATATTCTTTTGGTTACCAAAAAGTTATACCTAGACAAATACATGTACAGTATGTTATCAGTGTTGTACAGAGGTTTGACTCTCTTTTAGACGTCTTCAAACTGTTATAAAACTCCACTAACATGAATCCAAACCCCAAACAGAAGTAATGAATCATTTTCTGAAACAAGCTTAAAATCATGTTTATAAGCAATTCTTCTAAATGAGCAGAATCCAAAACATATCAAGGTAATAGGTATGTTTTTTTGGGGGTTTTTTTAGCTGTTAACAAGAATGCAGGGTCTCCAGGACCCCCACAACACTAGGTTTACAATGACCTTATTGTTTTCAACCTGCATGTCCATTAATCAAACATGTCTTGTGTGGCCAAGCGTTGCTCAAACCTTCAGAACTTATTTTTAAATTCTGGTCAAGATCTCTAGATTTCCAAAGGTGACACCTTTAACAAAGCATTGCTACAAGCATATAGAATTATTCTGTAATCTGTATGCGAGAGCTCATTGTTGTTGTTTTAGAATCGGCTGTGAACTGTGTTTCAAAACTGTGTGTCAAATCTGTGTGAGCTGGGAGAAAAGCCAGAGATGGCGGGCGGCCGCTAGAGTTCATTGTTTACAATGAATGCTGTTTAAATCGGTCTAAAATTGTTAGAATAATTACATTATCAAATAATACACAGGACCATTGAAGTTATTTCAAAGTTAATTTTTACTTGTGAACATAACAAGGAGCCAGTTACAGTACTCACAGCATGAGTACAGAAGTGACTTAACGAAAAGCTCTCTACAACCGCTTTTTATAATACCAAGTGAAATGTAATACAATCATGATACAGAGTTTGATGTCGTCAGTTGTTGTCTTGTCAGAGTCGATGACATCTCCCTTATCTAGTCAGGGTGCGCCTGTTCTTTCCTCAGCATCACACCGTGCTCAGACAAGGACAAAACAGTGGCTTCCATGTTATTTTGTTAACGTGCAATCATTAATATGGCATTCTTAACAATATCCAAACAGTTTAATTTAACAGAGAGAGAAAGTATGTAAATCATAATTTTCCTAACAAAAATAAAAACCATAAAAGCTAGAGCATTAATTTTTTTTGCAGCAGAAAGCTAAGGATTCAATCTTCGCGCCATTATGTTGTACGCTCGTGATGACATCATCACGTTACATGACGTCCTGTGCTAAACAGCAGGCGGACCATTTCTATGGCATATTAAACTATTAATAGGCCTACGCCTTTCCACTCTGCTCATAAACATTAGTATATCTCAAAAACAAAAAAATATACAGATATAACTTATGGAGTGTTAAGGAATATTTTATTCATGTTTATACATTTAGAAATTTGGACCTTTGGATCAATATGTTTTGTGTGTTTATTCAGTAAAATTGAATGATGAAAACACATGTCCGATCTTTTAATTTTTTTTTATTTATGACACAATTTTAATACTTGTTTTAGTTATTATGGTTGTATTGACTTACATAACCTTTTAGCTTAGGTTGTATTGATTTTAGGGATATGAAGCATTTGAAGATAGTCCAAGAAATGACATCAACATAAGCACATATGTAACCTACTGTAGACACTAGCAGGCCTTTTCTATTGCAGAGTTCAAAGGGTTAAAGTGTATGGTAAATGTTTAGCATGTTTCATTAGAGCTTTGTTCAGTGTGTTAGAAATGGTTAAACAACTTGAACCTGTGCAATAGAAAAAGAGTGAGGAGCTCTGCCAAAACATCCAGCGAGGTCCCTGGCCTGGTCTGATCCAGGCACAGCTGAAATCACTGAGAGGCCTGTGCTTGTGAAGGCCAGCTGCTCTCTGTACTGCATTGGTTACATCCTTAGATGGAAGTTTAAGATGATGTATCTGGATGGCATGCTATACATAAAAGATAATCAACATCTGAACTCTCCCTTCTGCGGTTAGCGTTGCTGTCTCTTATTTTAGTATTAGCCTAAGTCATAGTTGGCCCTGATAAATGAATGCATTTGTGTCCTTCATTCAGCAACCAGTTCCCATTGTTGTCATACATGAATGTTTGACAGGTATATGATGTTATGTAATGCATTTATACAATTGTCTTTTTTATTTTAAACTCTCTAAACCCTGTGTGAGTGACCTATAGGTAGTAAGAGACACATTGCATATACAAGGCTTTGTTTATCCAGACGTTAATGTCCATGGGAAACAGACCACTTCAATATGTGTATCACCACAAAGGAGATGACACAGAATTAGACATTAACATTAGCTTTAAATTGCATTTTCAATTTAACCTTCAATGTTACTTTGCTCTGTGTTTTGAAAAACAGAACAGAACTCATTTTGAATCACACACATTAGTGTGTAGGATTTAGTGGCATCTAGCAGTGAGGTTGCAGATTGCAACCAACTGAATTCCCCTCCCTTCACCCCTCCCTTTTCAAGTGTAAAGTAGAACCTATGGTAGCCTTCAGGTAACCAGGGCTTAATTTGTACCGGAACACGCTGGAACATGTTCCGGCACCTCCAACATTGGATCCGGAAACTTTTTTATTGGATCCGGCACCTCCTGTGTCACTATGAAAAATTAATCACCTAAATGAAAAAAATAAATTACTCTTTGTGTAGTGTTCAAAGTTGTTATCTGTCTTGTTAGTCTTTATTCCCCATTGAAGTTCTACAAAAATCTTGTGTTAGCATTTTCAATGCGTTTTGAGGTGTATTTTCAGGGTAAGACAGAGGGGGGAGAGGGACGGACTCGATGGCGGGAGGGGAGGCACTTCAAGTGACACATGCGCTTGTGCTGGTTGAGATTGCTGTTAGCCTCGTTTCACTTAGGGGAAAAATGTCAAAAAGACAACAAAGTTTGCTTAACTTTTTCAAATACGCTGGCCAGTCGGCTGTCAAACAAGCAAAAATCGTTTCCGCCAATCAAGAATGTGGAGACATTACATTGCGTACCCATGCAGTGGATGCTCTGAAATTAAAATAAACATTGCCCTGATGTACACACAGCGTTGTTTAGGTTTTTTTAGTCATAGAAGCTACGTAGGCAGTGTAATTTTTTTTAGATCCACCCCCCCTCTGCGCTCCGGGACCTCCCACTTTACAAATTAAGCACTGCAGGTAACGTAAACACAAAGGCCCTCTCTAGAGCCGTGTTTGGTTTGTCTGTTCTGTGCTACTGTAGAAACATGGCGTTGCTACAGTAGCACAGAACATTGAAGAGTACCTGCTTATACATAAAGGGCTCATTCTGAAATCCCCAAAAAACAGTGATGCTTACTTTCAGGTGATTATACACTAATGAAAATATATGAATATTATATTTCATTTCTGCCAATAGATCCCCCTAAATCCTACACACTGGTCCTTTAAGTTATTGAGCTTCCAACACATGAGCTGCTCCTGACCTAGTCTATATCTACGACGTTCCAGGATTGCTCCGTTGCCATCAGAAATTCCGCTGGATTTCACTCTTTTCGGCCGGATGTCCCTTACCTTCCGCTTTCTTTGTGTTGTGATTTTAAACTCTGGTGGATTTATGAGGACTATGGTTAACTGCTCCTCAGATCTCTGCAGGGTAAATCCAGACAGCTAGCTAGACTATCTGTCCAATCGGAGTTTTCTGTTGCATGACTAAAACAACTTTTGAACGTACAAGTCCAACCAAAACAAGTTCCTTACCGAGGCTATTTTACAACGGCACCGTGGCTCTGCCGGGTGCTTAGCGCCGCCCATGACGATTGTGATTGGTTTAAAGAAATGCCAATAAAGCAGAGCACGTTTTTCTCTCATCCCGGAATGCTGTGTGGACTAGCCAGACCTTCCTCTGCAGCGCTGTGGAGGAAGGTCTGCCGAGGAAGGTCTGGCAAAGCTAGACTACTCCTGACCAATTACTTGCTGATACGGGCCAGAGTCTATGCCCAGGCTCTTCCTTTTAGTTTATTAATGCTGTATTTAAACTGGTAGTCTTGTGGACATCAATATTTCTTTTTTAAGGGAGACCTTTGTAGATAAATAACACATACAGTACAGTGTCAAAGCATAAACAAACTAAATCCATTCAAACACAATTGTATACACAATACACACATTATTTCCATATGAATGATTATATCGCGTATATTATATTACAAGTGTCAAACAGTGAGCCTGAGTCTAAGATTGTCACATCATGGACAAGTGTAACCAGAAAAGAAAGAAACTAACGTAGACAGTAAAGGAATAATTAAAAAATTGTCAGTATGATGTATGAAACAGTGTGTCCTTGTTTGACTTATGTGACTACTGTGAGTCACTACAAAATAGAGGTCAGGTAAGGGGTAGGGAGGCACAATTTAACCTATTCACTTAAAATACATGTGATTGGGTCTTCACATGCAAACGTAACTGCATATTTATAGTGCTTTATGTATATTTTCTGCTCAGTTGGCATATCACTGGCTTTGTTGTACTAACTGAGCACAAATGATTTATAAATTATTAGTAAATAAGATCAAGCTCAAGTTGAACTATGAGAAGTCTTCCCTGCGTTCCTTGAGTGGCATTATAACTCTTCACTCCATCGCTCAACTGCCTATGTACATTTTATGCAACTATGGGTTTATTATCTGATCAATAGCAATGCAACTTTACTTCAGTCGGTATGTATGGTACATATTGCCAGAGGTCATCCGTGGTTTATGGGTACATTTTCAATAATGAGACTGGCTCCATCCTGTCTTCAGTAAAGCAATGTGATCAGGGTTGGTTTAATAGTGAAGCCTTTGTGAAGACTCACATGAGGGTTTTGGCCACAAGGACTTATTAAGTTGGGGGGGAAATGCGCTAGAAGATTCAGATTTAGTCCTCTGTGAATTAAAATGAGAATCAATAATTCAGACAGGTTTTATTAATGTTGGCTCAGCTAATATTTCTTTCTCTCTCTTAGTGTCAATGAAACGCAACATGTTCTAGTATTAATGGCAACTTCTGTTCTGGGGCAGCTCTCACAGGCTCTCACAGATCATTTGTAGAAAGATACCTAATGAGTCAATTGGGAGATATGATGCTCAGATTGTTAAATAAAATAAAATACAATGTCTGAGAACCTAATTTGTTTTTATTTTTTCACAAAAGTGAGTACACCCCTCACATTTTAGTAAATATTTCATTACATCTTTTAATGGGACAACACTGAAGAAATTACACTTTGCTACAATGCAAAGTATTAAATGTACAGCTTGTATAACAGTGTAAATGTGCTGTCCCCTCAAAATAACTCAACACACAGCCATTAATGTTTAAACCGCTGGCAACAAAAGTGAGTACACCCCTATGTTAAATTCCCATAGAGGCAGATTTTTATTTTTTAAAGGCCAGTTATTTCATGGATCCAGGATACTATGCATCCTGATAAAGTTCCCTTGGCCTTTGGAATTAAAATAGCCCCACATCATCACATACCCTTCACCATACCTAGAGATTGGCATGGGGTACTTTCCATAAAATCATCTCTCAATGCAAATCAAACCAGCTATTAGGCTAACCGACATAAAACCATGCCAATCTCTAGGTATGGTGAAGGGTATGTGATGATGTGGGGCTATTTTAATTCCAAAGGCCAAGGGAACTTTATCAGGATCATAGTATCCTGGATCCATGAAATAACTGGCCTTTAAAAATAAAAATCTGCCTGCCTCTATGGGAATTTAACATAGGGGTGTACTCACTTTTGTTGCCAGCGGTTTAGACATTAATGGCTGTGTGTTGAGTTATTTTGAGGGGACAGCACATTTACACTGTTATACAAGCTTTACACTGAATACTTTACATTGTAGCACAGTGTAATTTCTTCAGTGTTGTCCCATTAAAAGATATAATGAAATATTAAGTAAAATGTGAGGGGTGTACTCACTTTTGTGAGATACTGTAGGTGTTTTTTTAAAGCAAGGAATATGTCACCCATCAAACAGCTCATTGATGTGTTTTTTATCAGCAAAGGTTCGATCTGGTGTGTGTGTGTGTGTGTGTGTGTGTGTGTGTGTGTGTGTGTGTGTGTGTGTGTGTGTGTGTGTGTGTGTGTGTGTGTGTGTGTGTGTTTGTGTGTGTATTAGAGAGATAAGATAACTAAATTCCTTTTGCATATATTTTGAATACCCTACATTTTCTGATATCATTCTGTGAAAAATGGCTTTGATTACATAACAATGTGCCATGTTGTATACTGTAGTTACTGTTGTAAAAAAAAAAAAACATGTTACAGTAGGTCGGCCATTTGCCAAAAAGGAGAGCCCTGCAGGTGACTCTTGTGTCATATCCCTTATTACATAATAGCAGTGCCAACATTATCATGTGTCAATAAATATCCTACTAAAATGAGCCAGATAATTAACAGCATAATTCATGTAATTGCACAGAGCATGGAACTCTGAGTAAGGCCTACAAGCTGCAGATAATCATAAATGTGAAGTTATTTTGAGATATGCCAAATTCACCTGGTGGCTTCCTGCTGCTTTGTATTTATCAGAGGAGCTCACATACATGCAGGTAATTGTTATGGAAATAGGTGTTAAATGAAACATTGCTGTGAAATGAACTGGAGAATGACAAAATCTTTATATCCAGATTAAACACTCACCGCTGTCGTTTAGAAATGTTGTTTACACAAAGATAGAGTGCAACAGGAAGAGCATTGTAATGTTTGGAAGGGGGAAGTTCCAAACTTGGTCAACAGATGGTGGCAGAAGGCTGAAGATAACATGCACAGTATGAGGTGTGCACTATGTTACAGAAGTGGTTCATTGTTATACATAAAAAGAAGTATATATATATATATATATATATATATATATATATATATATATATATATATATATATATATATATATGTATACACACACACACACACACACACACATGGCTGCTGTGTAAAGATTATGACAATGTATTGTAAACAGTGACTTTCCAGAGCCATAAAAAGCTAATTACCGGTTCTTAAGATTTGGGTAGATCTCCATCATCACATGCAGAAGCAGAAAATAAAGACACAGCAATAAAGGCACAACAAAGTTAATTAATTCATGCAAATCATAATTATCCTAATATTTAAAACAGCAGGTTATTCTTGCTACTGTATAATTCCTCGGACACCATGCTGCTATACCAAATAATAAAAAGTAATGTGTCATATTGCAGCTGTTCAGAGATGTGCATTATCATCTCGGATGTCACAACAGGTTTGGTTTCATAATGAATTAGAAAAACAGACCTACATAGATAAACTTACAAAACAAATACAGACTTTTTACAAGCATTAAATTAAGTGAATACCATAGCAGCCATTTAAATTGGATTAGAAACTATTGGCACTTTGTTACTCCTTTTGAAAATACTGAACAAAAATGCTAAGATGAGTGTTTTCTGAATTGTATGTCCTTGGAAATCACATGGTGGTAACAAAAACCAATATTATTCTCTAGATTAAAGCTGTGTTTCCACATGTAATACTGGGAAGAAGAAGAATAAAAAATTATTATTGCCCTCTGTATTATTAATGTGGGTCAGGAACCGTAATTCTTTTATCACCCTGAATTATATTTGAATTACTTTTTTATTTAAAACTTTTTTTTTAATCTTGGCACAGTTTTCTTTTCTTTTCTGAATCAAAGAGTTGAGACACTTTACCCGAGAGTACACATAAATTACATGTATGCTTTTGTAGAGTCAGTATCTGCAACACCACACTGCTGCACCAATAGTGCTTTGACTGATTGTGACAGTCACCTTGAACAGCTGTTGTTGTACTGAGCATTCAAACCTACAGGTGGCGCTGTATCTTTCTTTTTGAGTCACGGAAGCTCCACTATGATCCATATCACACCACTTTTGATGATTCCTTAATGTAAGACATTTTAAACATGCAGTGATAGCCTATTTGATGAAGTATGCGTGCTGTGGAGAAACTTGGCATAATGTGACATCGATGTATGTGTTTAAATTATAAGAATGCCACTTATGACTATTAAATCTTCTAAACTGTCTAATACATCTGTATGAGAAAGAGATGGGACCACAGAACCTGTAGCAAAAGATAAACAGTATTTATATATTGATGAGCTGTGGTTTTGAATCTCAAACATCCACCTGTAATCTGTTCTAAGATATAAAGTTGTACGTAAACATGGAGTATTTTGGAGTTATTGAAGATAAACACTTGTCATTATTGATACTGGTCCAAAGAAATACATTAAAAGCCCATATTGCAGTCTGTGTGGATACATACGCGTACGTGTGAAAAGTGTGAACGTGTAGGCCAACATGGGATAGCCTATAATAGCTGCGTTCTTTTAATATGACAATAAGAACTACTAAGAACAAATTATATCCCTACTGTTGGCTAATTGCAGTATCTACTTGTGTATCTTGCAGCAGGCATTTTTTGTGGTTGCATAACTGTCAGGTAGGTTATTATAATTGTGTGCACGTTGCGATTTTTCCCCCTCCACCAAATCCAATCACACCCTCCCCCATCTCAAGTACAATTACGTGTTGGGTGACGTTTCAGCATGCGGAGGAGGGCGCTGGGCAGGGACCACTTGGACCAAAGAGGAGTTAACGCTATTTCATTTCAGCGCAGAATCAACGCATTGAAGGCAGCGGACCAGGGCGCCGTGCTGAAGCCTAGCCCATTGTCTCCTTCAAACAGAGCAACTAAGGAAAACGGCTTTGACCAAAACAGCGGTGTAGCCCATCAAATAGTGTCCAAGTGGTAGGCATTACGGGTTTGTAAGCCACAGAAAAAAGGGCCTGGACAGATCTGGCCAATTACGGAAAATGAATCACAGTCAAGTTTTGATAATATGAACAAGAGCCGTGTTTTGTTGCAATTGGCGACCAACTATTGATGCTTCTGCGGCGATCGTTTTCCACAACATCAATTCGCGCCGACTTCTTTTGTTCGTATCGCTTGAATCCCAAATTCTAGCCTGCATATTGCTGTTGCCGTTGTAAAACCGAGTTAGGCGCTCCAAAAGACAACAAAAAAACCGAGATGAATTTCCAGTCGAGCGTCCCAGTCTCGCAGCAGTCTCAACCAGCCATGCCCACTCCAGGCACGGTCCCGGCGCCAGTCCCAGTCCCAGTGCCCCAGTCCATCCCGTCCCAGTTCGGATCCGGATCGTCTGCAGGCTCAGGGGCTGGCCAGTTCGGTTCGGGGACTGTTTCAGGCCAAGCTGCCCAACCCGGCTCAGCGGGCTCGCAGTTTGTTTTGTCCAACTCAGCGGCCATCAGAGCAGAGATCCATCGGTTCGAGTCTGTCCATCCGAACATTTACGCAATCTACGACCTGATCGAGCGCATCGATGACCTGGCCCTGCAGAACCAGATCCGAGAGCATGTAATCTCTATTGAAGGTGAGTAAGGGGGGAATCATACTGGGGTTTCTCGGTCGTTTGGTGCTTCTCACTCATTGAGGGCTGGGGGATAGGGTGGCGTGTCTGTTTTGAGGGGGGGGGGGTCTTCTTTTTCTTCCTTTTATGTACACATTGTCATGGGCGCATAGTAGCTCTACAGTGTCAACAATCACACTTTGTCTGAGGTTGGGGGCGTAGCCGATCTCATAGTCCTGCTCAAGGAGTGAATTTCCCCCATACACTGCAGTGTTAACAATACAATGTTCAATTGCACTCACAAGAGGCAGCCTGTGCGATTGTAATGAGCTCTCAAAAAATTGCATGTGCTGTTCAATGGCATTTGCTAAAGGGAACACTGTTTTCACATCTCATGCACTACAGTCTGACCTTATTTTAATTTTGAAACCATCTCACTGGAGCAGGGGCAACCAATGTTAAGTCAGATGTTGCATGGAACTAATCATTGCCTGAACAATGCAGAACACGCACACACAGTATCACTATTATATTTTTTATATATATATATATATATTATATATTTATATATATATATATATATATATATATATATATATATATATCACATCATTGAGTGTGTTACGGGTATATTCTTTGTCACACTGGAGATCAAGTCCAAATGTGTTATTATCTGACCAGAGAAGGATGACAGTGACTGTAAACCAGCCAAAGCAGCTTTTCAAATCCAAGTGAGGATGATGCGCTGTCTGAACGTCTTAAATTATGGTAGCAGTTTCTGGTTTCTCCCTGCTACTTACCCACCATGTGTCCAATCAATGGCTGACACAGCAGTCAGTGTACTGTCCATCAAAGGCAGCTGTCAGGGGTCTGGAGGAGTATTACAGCAACTGTCTGAATGCGCTCACACCACTGGTTCATACTGTCTTTGGTAGCATTATCATGATTCAGATTTTTATATATATATATATATATATATATATAATGTTGTGTTAATGCAGCTTTAAGGACAAATATTGCTGGTTGGCTTTAATCTATGGTGATATACCAATATTTCACAGTTATCAACAGACCTCAGGATTGTCAGAGATGATCTTAACAATATTTATCTGAATATTGTGACGCCCTGGGTCTGGTGTGCTGAGGCCTCTTACAGTTTTTTACAATCACTTTGCTACTAATTTCAGAACCTTGATGTCATTTTTCAAAACTCTAGACACAAAACTCAAAACTGTCATTACTTGTAACACAGACTGTCCAGTGTTCAAAACATTGCATTGTGCATTCATATCTTTAAATAAATCTTGCACAATCATTGGTTCAAAACACTAATTGATTGTGAAATACCATTGAAACGTTACTTTAGATCACCCACACACAAGCCACCGATAGTTTCACTGTATTATTGTTCGTACAAACATTAAATATAGTAGTACAAAATAGGTGATACATGTTTCATTATTGTACTACATGTAAATACATCCCTGTAAAAGTACTGCAGTAGTAGAAAGAATACTACAGGCATATATATATATATATATATATATATATATATATATATATATATACACACATATATATTAATATATATATATTAATCATCAGTAACGAGTTGGCAGAATTGGACAAGCAATTCCAAGGGCCTGCATCCATACAGTGCAGTACTGTCAATACTGTGAATAGTCTGAAAAGGTGGTACATGGGACAATAGAAACAGTGTCTGATAAACAGTAGTACATTCCAGTAAAGAAGGATGATGAAATATTACATCCATAGATAATGTAGTCTAATTGGTTCATGCTCCACACTAATTGGTGACAATGAATCTCATTATCTTGAAACTTTCATGATCTAAACATAGAATATTGTTTGTCTGTTTCCATACAACTATGCATTAAGAGTAATGCAACAGTTACTTATCATTTTGAGCAGTTGTATCAATTGATAGTTAGATCATTGTAATGAAATTAATAGACAATCATCTGAAATGTGTGAATTGCCTTTTGAAATAGTAGTACTTTGATGTTAAGTTGTGTCATATTGAACAGGTGATTTTTGTTAAATGAACAAATGATCTTAGGTTAATGTGTATTGTATCCAAGTAATTGAAAGAAGTGTTAGAGTTTTGAAAAATGCATTTTGATCATTGGGTGTGAGTTTTGTGTCTAGAGTTTTGAAAAATGACGTCAAGGTTCTGAAATTAGTGCCAAAGTTATTGTAAAAAAAACTGTAAGCTGCAATATCCTCTGTCTCTTCCTCTCCCTGCTGTCTCCACAGGAACAGTTGGTTAGGTTATATTTTCCTAGGTTTACCTTTTGCTGAGTTTACACTTCACAACACCAACACTCACTCATGCACACCCTACACCACTGCTTCCACTGACTTCTACATCTTATTCTGTATATTGTTAATTTGGTCTAATTTGGTTCCATTTGGTTTAATAAAGTAGTGTTTAAACATTCAACATGGTGTTGTCTCCCTCTTTGTTATGACCATCTGAGCCAGGTCATGACAAGATGCAGTCAACACTGAACATGCCTCAGGATATTCCATGTTACATGCCAATGACACAGCAGGCAGGGACAGATTTTGTTTTGCTTTTGCTGGTTTTTAAATATTTTTGAGTTTTTTTGAGACATTTCATTTAAACGTGTCATGCAGTGTCCATGGGTTTAGGACAGATTAGAATGAAAATGAAAGTCATCCTCATGGGAAAATAAGCAATCAACCGCTGGGTTTTAGTTCATCCTTTTGAGGAGAGGATGATATACTTTTTTTTTTTTTCTGAAGCCTTTACGATTGTTGCATAATTTTCTCAATGACGGCATGTCTTTATTCTGTATCTCGATATGACAACACTGGAGCCTTTTTTTATGAGTTATCTCTAAGATGTACCTCTCAAAAACGGAACGGTTATTGCCTGTATTATTCAAAAATCTATTTTGAAATTGTTTGTTTCTTCTTCCTAAAAGATGAGCAAACATTTTAACTCAAGGAAAACTCCATTAGCTTCCAGAGTTAGTTGTCATACATTCAAAAAACACCAGGAGTAATTTTGTGGTGTTGAACTTTTTAATTTAATTAATTCTCCTTCTACTGTTGTGTCGACTTCAGTTACATCATTTTTTCCCAGAATGCCCGTAGCCCATAAGCCTCTCAGTATATGTGCGCCCGCTCTACCCACCGAGCCAACCAATGTATCTTTTGGATTGTTCTCCAAACAAGACATATGGACTGCATTATTATCTACTGTGGCTTCTGTTGGTGCAGAAATGGGTCTTTCTGGGACATTTTCCTCACAGTTTCTCACTGTGTGATTGTTGAACATTAGCACAAAGATTAGAAAAAAGCCCTTACTTTCTGAGTCTGAAGTGATGCATGCTAAACCTGATGCTTATTGTTGATGTTTGAGATTAGAAATCTCTCAGTAGGATGGCACATCATCTGTATTCTGCTGGGTATCCTTGGGAATAAAAACAAAACTGTGATAGTTGTGGCATTGTGTCCACACCTGCAGGCTAATACAAAATGTTACACTGGGAAATGTTTAACCCCAAAGTAAAACGCCACTGCTGAACAACAGAACAGGCGCAGGAATGCCGTTTATTTATGAATCTGTTTAGCATGTTGTTAACCTGCTTGCGTTAAATGTCGACGTTATGTAGAATGGTGTTGAATTGATATTGCTAAGCATACACCATATGTCAGACGGCATAATAGATTTTGGTGTCCTTCCCACAAAAAAACATTGCCTTAGCTTTGATGTACATTCTGGTGCTTTTTCATCCTGTTAAATGAGATACAGCTGCCTTAATAACTGTAACATCAAGAGGCTTTGAGGAGCTGCAACTGGAGACATTGGGTGACTTGTCTTCACCTGCACTGTGGAACTGCAGAGCTGTTCCTCTTCAATCTTGCATCATTGCAGAGGCTGTTGCTAAGGAACCAGGAGCTCATGCATTTAGCTGAAAATGCTGAAGAAAAAGTGAATATAAATTACAGCCCTTACAAAACGAATTCCCATCTTACTAGGTTTCCCTGTCGTTTTGTTGATTAATAAGATCTTTTATATGATGATGACACACCATGCTGGTTTGTGTGTGTTTTTTTTTGCCTCACATTATTTCTTTTGCAGTAATTGATATTCAGGGTGCTGCTTGGTTTCTGTGCAATCATATTGCAATTCAACAAAAATATTTCTCTTGTCTTTTTTATAACAATGGTTCGTGAGTACAGGACTGATGCTGAAGCTGATCTAAATTAGACAAGCATGTTATTGATGATGACCAGACCAGATAATAGGCAAGCACAATGGCTGTGCAAAAATATAGAGGAATGCTAAGTGGTTGACATGTGATTCACAGTTAATTCAAGTCTTTAAAAAGTTTTGCTAATAATCCAAGAGGCTTGGAGAAGCGTCGCAGGGTAATCTGTTTCGGAGCCCCAGGGCAAACATTTACTGTTGGGCCCCTGTTGCCTCTAATTTCCCATTAGGTACCCATCACACAGCACACTATAGATGGCAGCTTCATTATATGTTGTACAGAGGCCCATAACCAACCAGTACTACTGGAATACTACCTGTCTGAAGCTTTCCATGTCAGTTTGTGATTATTTGAAGGGGCGATAGAATGATTATATAGGGTATTTCACACTGTTCCTTAAGGTCTCCTAATAGGGTATGTAACATTGGTTGGGCTGAAAATTGCCCAAGTGCTATTCTGTGGGCCCTTAACTACCCTGTGAATATTGCTCTATTTGGAACAAGAGCTTTTCTTCCAAATATGGTATGCTCATGAATATTTAGATGAGCTGAGCGCTGATTGGTGAGCGAACCACATACACATACATTGGAGACGAGACAGCAGGTCTCATATTTCAGACACTGCAACGTTATACATTTTTGTCTGCTATTTCGTTATTAAATTCACTTCTGAGACGTTTTTATGCGAGAAATCAACTATGTAAAGCTCAAATATGGGCCGTTTTATGAAAATTGATGGCTAATTGCAAATTTGGTAAGACATGTCGGACTTTAGGAGCTCCACACAGTCTGACGAGAAAGCGGCAGCCTGCTGGGCTCCATACCCAGTCAAAGTCACCGTTTCTGGGTTACTGGGCTACCAGCTGGCCGGCTGCCATCTGCCGGCATAACTATTGTGTATTTACAGTTTGAATTTCGTCACGGCATGTATATCACAGCTACCCTAAGGTCTTACAAAGCTAACACTTTTGTCCGATTTCAATTTAATGCATTTCTGTGAATATGAGGGGTTTCGTTAGCTGCTAGCGTCCCTTCAATCCTATGGTGAAAGATCGCAGCTAGTTAGCTACACTTTCGGCATAACTAGAGTATATTTACAGTTTGAATTTCGTCACACCACTTATATTACAGCTACCCCAAGGTCTTACAAAGCTAACACTTGTGTCCGATTTCAATTTAATGCATTTTTGTGAATGTGAGGGGTTTCGTTAGCTGCTAGTGTCCCTTCAGTCCTATGGGTAGCTAAAGATCGCGACTAGCTAGCTACACTTTAGGCATAAGTATAGTATATTTACACTTTGAATTTCGTCACGGCTTGTATATCACAGCTATCCTAAGGTCTTACAAAGCTTAGAGTTCTCGTTAGGAGGAGGCAAGCTAGCTCTCATTGATAGCGCTCCATCCAGCACACTCGCGGACAAGAGGCGTTTATTTCCCCAACCGTTTGTTTAAATAACTCAACACACATATCCATTATAAGATTAACTGGAACCTGTAGTAAGAGATTGCGGGCGTAACAAGCTTGCTGACCGCGCTCTCACTCACACAGACCGGCCATTTAGCAGGAAGAGGGAAGCTGCAGGCCCTGGAGCTCTGTCAGGGCAGCGGCGTTTGGTAGTCCACTAACTCAGAAATGGTGTCCAACACACAGTTGGACAAATTTTGCAATCAACCATCAATTTTCATAAAACGGCCCATATTTGACCTCTACATAGTTGATTTCTCACATAAAAAAGTCGCAGAAGTAAATTTAGTGATAAAATAGCAGATGAACAATGTATACAATTTCTGAGATCTGCGTGACCTATTCAGAAGACTAACTGACCTCAGATCAGTCAGTGGCCTATGTAAATTTTGGGGCGTTACAAAGATAGAAGGTAGAGCCAAGTAAGGTAGGAGTTGAGGAGTTGACGTCAACAATTCACCCGTTTTCAGCAGCAGTTTCAAATTGTGAGATTTGCAGAGGAAAGAGGTGTCAGTGGGATTTTGAGGTTCTATGTATGTCCTATTTAGCCACCAAAGTTATTCAACTATGACAAGGTAAAATCGGTTTTGCATTCTATCACCCCTTTTAATCAAACACTTCCCAAACACATTTAAAGTAATCAAGTTATCTAAAACCAACTAATGCACAGTGAAGCTGGGACATTTGGGGGTCCAGGGGCAGTTGCACACTGTGCCTGGTTGGAAATCACAGTCACAAAACGTCTCTGAATGACTGAGAACCTTTTATTGACATAATGCTAAAATGACTCAAAAATCTCCAGGATTAGATGGTGGGTTGCTTTATCAATCAAGCTAAACTGAAAAGAGCAATTCCCTGAAACAGTTTGGCCTAATCCATAAACCGTTTTCAATGGCTGTGTCAGGTGTCTTAGTCTGGGAATAAGTCAAGGACTGGGCTTCATTTCCATGTGAGCAACCAGCTCACAGACCCGCTTTGTAATGGTAAATAAAACAGTGTAATTATATGCAATCTGATAAAAAGTAAGTTTTCATTAGGTCTATAAGTGGCAACTTTTTCATTAACCGCCAAATCTGTTAATTCAATTGATACTACCTTGTTAATTATCCCATTTAAACTGGTCTTCTTGCCAGTGGCCATCTTTAAGCCTCACTGTGAAGTGACATTGATGATGCTGATGAAGTTTGTTGCAGACAAAAGATTGAAGCTGTCAGCCAAGAACATCCAAATGAGGGTTGCACCACAGCGGTGATGAACTAATACCAGGGTAAACTCCATCCAGTCACATATTGTCAAAGGGAGAAAAATTCCAGTAGAGAAGCTGTTCATCTACTTCACCAGTGTTGTACAACATGTACTGCGTATGAGTGGACAAAACTGTTTCTGGCCCTTCGACATTGGATGTCCTTGCTGCACAATTTATTTAGTCAGAGGAAAAAACTAATATTATTTTAATTGTGGTTATTACAGACTCAAAACTAGATTACACCTTGAACCTTGAACTATAGTTGGAGCCTGGATGTGGTTGGGGATTTGATTGGGGGAAATAAATACATGAGCGTTTGTAAATAGAATAAAATCCAGATCACTGAGATGTGTAGACAGCTGCAGAGATGGTATCTGTACTGTGATTCCAGTTTTATTTTTAGCTATTAATTTCAATGTGTAGGAGTGTTCCAGTTCCATTAACAAGACTATGTCACGGGAATAGTTTTGTTTGGGTGTATGTTGACTGCTACTCTAATTTATATTCTTATCACACTTGCATAATGCTCTTTAAATTTTCTACAGACGTTCTGTTGTTAATTGAAAAGATGTGGATGTATAGGTACAGAACAAAGCACTAACAGACTGTGATATAGCAAAAACAGCACAGGTCAGTGATGGACAGGGTGCCGTAAATGTTTGACACCTTTCTGCTTTTTTAGCCTTAAAGTGGCGTCAGACTTTCTCAACAGCAGGTTATGATTTTTGACCTGTGTATTTTGAGGAGATTTCCTTTAGCCAAGTGTTATGATGTTACATTGCTGTACTGTTCTCTTGCACCTTGAGCAATAACCATTGCAAAAACTGACATCCATTTTTCTACTGACAGTCCAATGTCAGGACGAGCACAGTCACCTAAACCCACTGCTGCTCAAGAGGGGTGCTTGGGATTTCAAGAAAGGACTAATAAGCCTGCGCAATGGGACATTGTGTGCTCAGATAGCTATTGGGATGACACAGAGATACAAAAAGCACACAGACTGAACCCTCACAGCTCTCTGTGGGCATTGTGTGGCACCTAAGCAGCTATCTGGAGCACACTGCATCTCTCTTGCCAAGGAGAGTGAAGCAGAGTGCTCATCTGCTAATCACAAGCAGAGAATGATGATAAGGCATCTTTCTATTGCTGCTGAAGCAGGATTTATTTCCTTATGACCAGTGAGATGTAAAACACTGAACTTGAATCTTAACACTGTTTTCACTGACTGCACGCTGTCATGATGTAGCAGGAGTTATGTATAATACAGCCTTTGTAGTATAATTCAAGAATCATGATGGAAATATATTGTCCTGATTAATAATCATTCATTAAACATGAAATACAAGTGGGTTTACAGAGGTTTTCCAAAGAGTTGTAACAGTTTAAAGCTGGTAAAAGGGGTTTGAATTTGAGGGGCTGTGGTTACAGTTGTCACTTTTAGCCATCTGTGTCAGGGAAAATTCTGCTGCTGCTTCTGGCATGTGCAGTTTTTACAATTTGCTCATTATATTTCAAAACCATAACTGTTAATATAAATTAGAAACTGTTATAGAGTTAGAAATGTCAGTCAATACCACCAGCTGCATCGCTAACACAGTATGTCAAAATAAATTGCTGTTAATGTGGAATGCTGGTGTTTATAGAGTAGCCCAGTATTTACTAGTTGTAGATCTTGTGCCTAAATAAAACCTCACATAAATACATCTGTTAAGCTGGAATAGCTATGGCTATGGCCTGTTTTTTTTCTTTTAATTTTTCTATGTACTTAGAACCAAAGCCTAGGGTAAAAGCTTAAGATTAGTATCTCTAGACCTGAATGCAGCTCTCATGTCAATTCGCCCAAGCAGGCATTGATAAACGTATAATCTTTTTGATTTCCCATTCACTTGAAGACATTGTCAGATCCTCCATAGCATCTGTAGTAACTGAAGCACTTCTGTGTTGAGCATGGCAAGTATCAGGTTTCGCCCCTGTTTAATCTTTGAGGGTCATTGTTAAAAAAACACTTCACGTCACGTTTACGTCACAGGTTTATTCTCGGGAGTGTAGTAGTGACAGACTTTACCCCTAACAGACGCACACCAGATAACAGGGTCCCACATGCCTCACTCTCAGAAGATTCCCTGTTTAGTGACTAGCCAATGAAGTTTCTCTCATCTGCAGCTTCAGAACGCTCATTCCATCCCCATTGAAATGCATTTTAACACGGCACCCGACTCTTGACCGTGGGTCAGCAGAGATGAGCTGAACTGGTGAGCTGTAAACAGAGCCTCGGTCTGAAGGCCTGGGAGGTCTGCGGGGTCAGAGTGCCATTTCTGCATCAGCCCTGCTGTCCTCTCTCTGCTGCAGCACCATAGCATTGGCTTATTGAATGTGACGCTATCCTCCACAGCAGAATGTCCTCCATTGTGCTATTGAACAAAGGCTCTCTCTCTCCCATTGATGGACAGCTAATTTTTTTCTTGTGTTCTGAATGTGGAGGGGCGGGGGTGAGCTGGTCGGGTTCTTTTTTTTATAGGAAAATTAGAGTATTAGAGTATCGAAATCTCTTATGAACAGAAAGTAGTGGGTTGTTTTTTCTATGTCAGATTCTGACCTTGTTATTGGGTAGTGTCAAGTAGGTTGGATCTAATGTTTCATTGAAGGGAATAGGCATTACGTTTCTGGGCTCAGTCCATTTTGATTAACTGGGTTTTCAATACAGAATAAGCGAGTGTTTGTCACAACCATACATGAATCTGTGGTTGTTCAGCATTAAGCAGCTTCATTAGATTTAGATGAAAGCAAGAGGAAAAAACTATCTGAATTTCTGGAGATATATGGTGATGTAATATGGATGATGTTCTCTTTCTGCTGCAAGGACATTGTGAAGTTATTTATAACTAGTATGGTCAACTGAGAAGATGTAACTTGTGGTGATGATACAAACATGCTGCAATAATATACAATAAACCCCTAAATTCACCGTAGTATGCACCACCATAGTCTTTTTATGCCATCTAAGTAGAGCTTAACCAATTAGTTGATTGTCAGATACATTATTTGCAAATACTTTAATAATCAATTGATTTATGTCATTGTAAGCAAAAATACAAAGCCTTCACTTTTCTCCAGCCACTCAGTTATGAGAATGTGTGGTTTTTCTTTGTCTTGAGTGATAATAAGTGTTGGTCAGACAAAACAAGCAATTTGAAGAGTTTTCACTATTTCCTGACATTTTATAGACCAGACTACATTTTAATTTCCCCCAGCCCAAGGTGAGGTCTTCAAATATCTTGTTTTGTTTGACAGAAACCCAAAGATATTCAGTTTACTATCATGTCTTGACATTTAAGAACACATCTAAGGTTGTATTTTCCTATAATTTCCTCTAATAACATTTTCTTTTTTTTCTTTTTTTTTTTATACGGCTGAGACAGCGGTCAATTAAATTTGCCATAGGCTCCTGTTTTTTTCTTCTTCAATTTGTGCATCATCCATATCCTATGGTGGAAGTGCTCATGTTTCCTGCCAGTGGGGTAGGGCTGGAAGCAGATGGCTGCTGACAGAGGAAGGGGTTTGGAAAGCCTTGAGTGAGCAACAGATGGAAAAGCACATATGCCTCCAAGTCCCCTCAGCCTGCCAACAGTCCCGTGACTAACTGTGGGAAGATTCTGGCCTCATCCAGGTTGGGGATGGATAGAGGATCATAGTAAAGAATAAAGTGCCCTTAGAATAGAAATGGTTATCTGACACCAGTTTGTCTCTGGAATTCAACTGTTGGAGGATTCAGATCTCTTTTAATTGGGGATGAATGTGGCAAAGAATAAGCCTGGACCGTAGGAGCATTTTTTTATACAGTATAACACTGCTAAGAAAAGCAAGCAGTTATCTTGTTTTAGTTATCCAGTTATTTAGGAAAAGAGGCTCAGTTGCCTTTGAAGAGAAATCTCATACGGGGACTTTTCTGGCCCTCAGGGAGCACATTTTCTTCAATAAAGAGGAAAATGCCGGATACAGGAAGTGTGGCCTACACAATGTGAGGCCATAAAGCTGCAGAATATGACAGCATACACTATTCTAGCTATAGCTTTGGTGTTATAAGTCAGTTACTCCTACTTTTGGAGAGCAGTGTAATTGAGAGCATGCAGTCTATTTAAATGTTTCAGGGCTGTGGAAACTCAATGTAATTCCCTTAACAGCTCAGGGACATGTCACAGTTTTTCTGCGTCAATCTTCAAGGACGTGCCTCGAGTTAGTTTGTTTCTGCATGAGTTTGGTGGAGTCATTCACGAAACTACTTCTCTGTTGTGTGAATAAATCCTGTTAAGCAAAAAGGTTGAAGGGATGTGTTGTTCCTGATATGGCCTTCAGCCTGTGTGTAACCCCCCCATAAAATTCAGATCTTTAAAAACATTACATATAAACCATTTTTTTGTTGTTTTATAAAATCAGTTCTATTATACTTATTTTTTGGTAAGGGTAGAATCATGTGGTGTGTTTGTAGTAGTTAAGGCTAGATGTGTGTATGCAGCAGATTAACATTTGCTCTCACTATTGGCTGTAAACAGACTATCCTTTCTGTGCGTCTCAGTTTATTTTCATTGAACTGAGAATAACACTACTTTTCTGAGGTTAGCCCTCTTGTCAGTACAGCTTGTTTAACATGTGCCAGCTGAGCATTATCACCCAGGTCCTACATTCCTTTTGTAGATGTCACTGTTTTGATGGTGTTGTGGCATGTCCTCTGGCCTTGTGCTTGCTGCCTTCAAAGGACTCACTCAGGCAATGTGCCAGGTGCTTGTTTTCCAGATTGTTTTGTTGCTGATTGCGGGAAAGGACATGTCATAGTTGTAAGAATGAGAAGAAAAAAAAGTGCTGGAATGGACAGTTGGTTTTGATAAAGTATCTGTCTGTGTCTGCATCTGTTACTCAGCTTAGGTCTTGGTCAGCAGAGATATTTTAGTCACTTGTTTCATGAATCATAACTTAACTCTGAGTGTTTGTTGTGAAGTTTTATTCTGTGGGAATCACTGAAGAGGGAGTGTACTGTAATGTGACCCCCATTTACTGTTTATACCCCCGTTTCCTGCTTTCCCCACGACTGGAATAACCCAAAGTTGTTCCACTGCTGAATCCCCCCTGGCCATGACCCAGGACTCATGTCATGTGGTGGGGTATGTGAACTGCATGTACAGCAACCCCTCTAGGAACACAATCACAGTTCCCATTTTGGACCTGACGTCTGAGTAATGGACATCAGCTCCAAGCTGCAAAGACTTAATCCCTGTGGCACTCCTTGACTGAATATCTTCCACTTGTTTCAAGTCTGAGTTTGTATTTGTTTTCCTTATGTGATTCAGAGAGCTCTAACATTTATATTTGAATGGACCCTATGGACCCCTATCAGTGGTGCATAGACCAGATGCTGCCTATAACTGATAACTGCAATATTAATGAGAAAATACTTTAAAAACTGTGGAACGTTTTAGTTCAAGTCTGAAAATTGTGTTTCCATTTTGCAAATTATGACTTGTGGCGAGGAGGTGAGCAGAAATCAAAACCCTAATGCATTATACCCCTATGGTTTTAGGGGTCTTAGTTTATCATTGCATACTAAGCCTTCATTTTCCAACTTTTCCAGGGGCAAAATTGTTAATATCTCTTTGTGTGTAGGGTGTTTAATGACTGCACTGCTGCAGTGTTTGCATACATACAGTATGCATAAATCATGAAAAAAGAGTGCGAGGAGTGTTAAAAAAAAGTGGAGGCTCTAGCAACCATACAGCACATTTATTGCAAGGTTGAGCCAAAATTATAGCAGGCCACAACATGCCAGGACACAAGAGGGCAACAGCAAACATAAGAAGGCAAAAGTGAATAAAATCTGAAGAAATCATTCATAAGAGTCATATTCTTAATAGCCTGCCAGTTAGGAGCGATAATACTATGGACATTTGGAAGAAAAAGGCTACCAGAATGCTACAGTGTGTTTGCCAAGCACCATTTGGTCTTCTTTTCTTTAAATGCAGTGTTTCTGATATGAGACAGTGCTGTAAACTGAGTGGCTCTGTGTGAACGGACACTCGGCGGTGCTCATTTGATATAAGCTTTTCAGAGTCTTGCTCCGGGCTGTGTCAGTGCAGCTTCTCAACAGCTCTGGTTTGGATGATGAGATTTTCTTCATTGAGGAGTCTGGCGTGAAAAGTGCAGTGTTCAGCAGCCTGATGCTGTTCTCAGAAAATGAGCTCTCCCTCGATTTTGTGTTTGTGTACTGGAATAAACTGCTGGCCTCTAATGAAATACTGTGCAGCTAAAAAGGAGGAATTATGACAATTGTGTTGCCATACACTACATCTCAGGCCCTGTGGTGCTCTTGGGCCCATTCTGTTGTGAAATTGGACCAACTGGTGTCTAGAGATGCACCCTGCTGATGTGTTAAAACATAGTGAGCCATTTGTATCCATTTTGCAAGACATTTACAGGACATGTATTTTCCCAGGAAATTGGTTTCTTAGCAGCACCATGCTATTGACTGGCAGGGCTCTGT
Source organism: Sander vitreus (assembly GCF_031162955.1). Lineage (NCBI taxonomy): Eukaryota > Metazoa > Chordata > Actinopteri > Perciformes > Percidae > Sander > Sander vitreus. The sequence continues at coordinate 14,390,625 of NC_135866.1, forward strand.
GTTTATCCAGTTACAAGTACTTGCACAAAAAATATGTTTAAAGTGAGGGATAACTCACATTGCTAATGTTTGTGTAGGGCCTCTCTATTCACACCTCTAAATTGTGGCTTTTCACATATTTGGCTTCAAGAGTCCCTCCACTCCAAAAAATGTATCTTTTGTTGTGTCAAAATCTGGCATAAAATCTGGCCCCGGCGGCCTAAAAAAACAAAAACGTAGCGGTTAATGTAGGCACAAGCTAATTCAAAGCTACATTTTGTCTGTTTACATGATAAAACAAATCTTCCTGTGGTCTATTCATGCCAATAAGGCTTTTAGTAAATAGGAGCCTACGTTTAGTGGGCTGGCGAGTGAGAGCTTGGGCACGATTAGTGGTCCACTTTCCAAAAAAAAAAAAAAAATCCTTTGGCCACACTGACCCTCATGGATTGTCAGATGTCACGTTTGGGTAAGAGCTCTGGTGATGCATCTCCGTCGGTGGCTGAGTGAAGTGCAGATCTGACAGTGGATGGGTAGGCAGTAGCATGTGTTATGTAACACAAGTAGGTGGCTGGAGTAGATCTGCATGAGTGTGTTTGAGGTGTGCATGTGGTACTCTCTGGATGTGTAAATTTCCCCACACACAGACCTTTGCCCCTGACCTTGATTGGTGTCTGTTGAGTGCAATACCCCGGGGAGATTGATGTAATGGGAGTTTCGGTTTATGGGGGTGTAGGATCAAGGTATTGGAGCGGTGTTGTGACAGAGGGTCAGAAATTAGGGTTGTGGGGTTGAGTTGCCTCTCTAAGAAGCCTCTCAACACTCTTGTCTGGCAGAATCAATCTATACCACTTTCTAGGATTGTAACCTGTCTGGGCCCCTTTACACAAGCTTTAAATAGCTTACCAGGGTGTCCCATTTCACATATCTTCATTATGTTTTACTTGATTGTACTTGTCTTTTATTTTTGTGTGAATACATTTAACCTTGAACCTCCTTTTCTTTTTACTCCATCCTCTCAATTTCTCTATAGCCACTGTGCAGATAATTGTAATTGCCAGCTAGCTCCGACTTCTTTGTAGCTGGTCCAGGGCTAGACATCCCTATTTCTGACAAGGAAGGGATCAGATCTCATCAGATAAGTCCCCAAAGGCGGGTCGACCTGAGGTTATCTGAGCCTGAGCTACTAGTGTGGTATATTCGGATAGATGGGATAATTCAGCACAGCATTTGTTGCTTTAATTTTCTGGTACATGTGTCTTGTTGATCACAATGTCTAAAAACACATCTAGTTACTTGACTACAGGAGAAACAGAGTAAGCTATTATATGATGCACTGTGTGCATTAACTGGTACTGATGACTCATTGAAAATTCTTCTGTTTGCATATGACCTATGCTGAGCAATGCAACACCTCAGCCTGCACTGACTCAAGGACGGGGATTGCAACTGCAAAGCCAAACATGGAGTGTTTTTTGATGACTATGAGTTATTGGACATAGAGTCCAACCAAGAAGAAGCACTACACACGTTTATTTTTCCTCAACATGGAAGCATTTAGGCTTGTTTGGTTGTTTTCACATAGCCTTACTTGACAATCCTGGTTAATTTGTCCTCTTGTGTCCATCTGGAGAAAATAACACCCACTCTAACCAACATTTGTGTTGCTAAAGAAGATCTCTATGGAGGAGATTTTAAATGTTCCATGTTCAGAATGTTATGAAATGCTAAAACTGTTTCATATTTGACCCAATATAAATCATGCTCTGCAAATTTATGCAGGAGAGAAGCAAAGTTTACTTTTTTATGGTGCGATTGTTTAGATAAAGGTTGCATTGAACTTGTACTGGGTTAGTCTGTCAGACCTGGATGGACAGAAACGTACTGAGATTTCTTATTATGTCAGGCCTGTTTCTGTCGGATAGACGCAGAGCGGAGATGGGCTTGGATAGATGGAGAATCAACTAACTCAATCAAGCAGCTGCTCGTCAGCAGATTTAGCTGACTGGAGATCGATCAGCACTACCCAATATGAACTCAATAAGGAACATCTGATGTCTGTGATCTCTTTGATGTGAACATTACTGAACAGTAATGTCATCTGATCTTGAGTTTTTTTTTGTGGACAAAATGGACAAAACTTGTCATTGATTTTCTTTGTTTCCTCTTCCTCATGCCCTCGCTGCCTTTGCCCCACCTTGATGGACTCCCAACATCATGCAACTCTGCAGGTAAGCCTTAAAAAAAATACAGGCCAATATGAATCACACTCAAAAGCATTTTGGTTACATGTCACGGTGTACAGTTATAATTTTTGTTTCATGACACACCTGTATGGATGCATACATAATTTGAGGGTAAGCTAACCTGCCATACCGGGCTGAGTCTGAATTTTACCATCTGTTCTGTGGATTCTCAAGCAGACCAAGTCCTGACTCCTTGCTCTCTCACCCTCAGCAGTTTTAAAAGCCAGCTGTTTAATAGCACCTGTGTATCAGTAAGGTTGTGCTTTGTGATCATGGCCATCTGGACATTTGTGTGTGACAGCAGGTGCACTTCACCTTTCATGGGACTCAATAACTACTGAATAAGAAGTACCGAAATATTTGTTTTTCATGAGCTCAAATGCCCAAAGAGTTTTACTCTCTATGGTGATACAAGACCTTTTTCTTAATGTGCAGGCAGCCAGTCTATCCATAAGCCTCCTAATATGCTGAGTTGGTTTCCTAATCTGCTGAAGTAGCAAGTGCAAAAAAGGGGACACATTACCTCTCTGTACTGAATATATTTTCATGGTTCTTATCCCTGACATATGCTCTGTGAAAGGAGAGGAGTGTATAGCCCAGGGCAGTTTATAAGCAGGGCAGTACTGATGATGTATCAAGCGGTCTTAGTAACACAAGGGTTTCTGGATGTTCTTCTGGAGCGTGGGGGTTGCTTATAGTGATAACCTCCAGAGAGGATCCCAGATGGGGATGCCATCCTCTCAGCTGGCCTACTTCCCTGACGCTCGTAACACGTAGCAATTTGTCCAATCCGCCTGCGCCTCCTTTCTTGCTAAGCCAGCCATGTAATTATTGTGTACATTTTGGCCTTGCTGCAGTGGAAGATACTCTTCTTATACAGAATTTCCAATACGGTGAGCAATTGTGATCAGAGCCTGGCACGGCACAAGTAACAGTAACATCCTGCTGCAGTCTGTGGTTTGGAGCTCTGCTTGGCACCTGCAAAATGATGTGGACTTTGTTTTCATCTCTTAATTATTTGCTGTCATCATATTGACATGGCCAGTGTGGACTTGGTAATAGGTAGCCCCACAAACATCATCTAAAAAGGCTGTGCGTAATACATATCAAATGCATAACTGACAAATTGGCACTATATCATAGACACATATTTGTAAAGAATTACCAATAGGTTTATGAAACAAACCTGTGGTCCTGCTTTTATTGAACATGTGTTTTAATCAGATAATGAATTGTCTTTATTAAGAAATCACAATAAAAGAGGAAAATGTACAACCCATTTATACTTAACGTCTGATTTTACAATGTAGTTTTTGTGAATTCCACTACTCACTAAATCAATTCAGTACATCAATCAAGCAATTATCCAATAATCATGCAGTCTGATATTTATTAGTTTATATTTTTGTTGTTGCACTAATTGATTGTGCCACCAGAGGGGGCAGAAAACATCAAAACAAGCTGATAGATACCCAGCCACCCAGAGTTAGCGTACACCAACAACAACAAAACTTGTTGTAACGTTACATACCTAACGTTAGCATACAAGGAACACTACATTCATTTGGAGACGTGTTGTAGCCACTGGGTGAATGTAAGTTCAATGTTTACTTTACTTTTAGCTTTGATTTGGGTTTACCCATAGACAGTATATTTACCAAACCCTGAGAAAAGTTTTTAGCTTGCTACGTTGAAGTTGGCTAAGGTAGCTAAAGTTAGTCACAAACGCAAATTATAACTTTGACTGTTTGGTGCTGGAAAAGTAGTGTGGAGTTTGTTTATCAGATTGTCTTGCTCCGTTAGCATTAACGTTACCTAGGTTAAAGGAACTGAGGTTGTTGAAAGTGGCTGACACTAACGTTAAATGTGCATTACAGTGGTAAAATATATTACAGGTATTATTACATAACGGGTAACAACATATAAAATGCTAACGTCAGCAGCATGCTAACAAGCTATACGTGAAGCAGGTGTAGCTAGTGTTTACCATGTTCACTATCTTAGTTTAGCATGCTAATTGTTTACATTTGCTAATTTAGCACTAAACACAAAACAGCTGTGGATGATGGCGCTACAGTCAGGGGAATCACCCAAGTTATTCAAATTATCGCTTAACGTTAGTTGAACATGAATGTCTGTAGAAATTGTCACGGAAACCAATCCAATATTTCAGTCTGGAACAACTGGCTGACCAATATTATTCACTAGAAGCTGCATAACTGCTTGATTGGCTTGTGTCTAGTCTGCCTAAAAGCTGTATGACATTTATTTTTCTATGCTTTCCTTAATTTGCAATCCCGTTATCTCTGATTGGCAAATGTAAGCACCAGTGATCGTTTGATGAGGCTGACTGCTGCTGAAATTAACAGAGCATTATTTCTTAAAACCAGCCTGGTAATGACCATATACTGTATATGGTAATGACTGGGCTACAGGAAAGCACACTTCCAAGAAATAATGATTTTCCAGTGACAAAGACCATGGTTATCAGTATGTCCATAAATCTGATTCACAGTCTTGTACATGTGACATGACCAACTAAGTGTATTTTTGCTCTATTGATTCCAGCTTTGGGATAAACTTGTTTATTGTCACACCTCCACATCACACTGCCAATAATCACATGCCATTTATAATTCAGTTTTAGCTTTTTAAGCAGTATTTGTGAAAATTGCCTAATTTACTGAAATACACTTAATCCAATTGCTTCGTCTGATCAAAGGAGGAAATTAGTTTAAGTGTGATTTTGTGTGTGATGTCTTTTGTAACATCAGATATGTGTTGTAATTGGCTTGAAAACTTGAGTGTCGATAAAAGCATCTGGTGGTGGGAGGCTTTTGTGGTCCAGGCGGCACCAGTCTTTCTTTGCTTTTCCAGTCCTGTTTCGGTAATGACTATAAAATCAAGAGATGTGACAAAGGAACATGGGCACAGGTGATGCAAGAATCTCTCATTGCCACCCGGTGGAGCTGCTCATGGCTTCTTCAGTTGAATGGAGTTACATAAGATCTACAGCCTCATACTTAAAACAGGAGAGTCATAAATCAACCTGCACAGTCACAACAGCGCAGCAATTTTTTCCTTAGTTGTTCTGAATGCTTCTCATCTTTTTTTCCTCTTTTGTCCTCCACTTCCTACTCTCTTGGTCTTTCCTTTTATGTAACCTGGAAAATATAGAAATGACTATGAGGAAGCTGATGGTAACTTTGTTGATGATTCATTACTGTTCTGTCATCAGGGCTCTCAGAGTATGCATATTGGTAATGATAGCAATTTGGCTGAAAATGACAAATGAAAAAAAGAAAAAAAGAAGGTCTTTTCCTTTTGACGCGTCACCATTTCTCTTCTCATTCCTTCACTGCAGTGTGCTTTGAGCCCATAATTTATAGACACAGTCGTGTTTTTTTTTGCAAGAGTTGCCACTTTTCTCTGTCTCATCAATTTTTCCGAACAAACGGGGAAGTCTCTGATTCTTTGTTTCCTACTGTTTTCTTTGCATTCTTTCACCATCACATAGCAGGATTTTGGTGGGAGCATCTCTTGAAAGTAGTCCAACGTTTGAGAAAATAGAAGCTGACACAACTCTTTCCACGCTAGTTGAATTTAGCGTTTTGGGCCAGATAATTCGCTTTGCCAGTCTTCGAGTGTGAAATTTGCTGTGACATGCTCTCCCTTTCTTATGGTCTTTCGCTGTCTCTATCTTTCTGCCGTCTCTCATTCATTCTGCTACACACTCATACATCACTTATTCTCGTCCTCTCTGTCTTTTTCTCGTTCTTTGTGCAGAAAGATTTACTCATACTTGGGCCCTAAATTATTCTAAACCTCTGCTTTACAATAATTACCTACAATGAAGCTTAAGTCAAATCTGTTTTCAGCTTTTAGACTATGTTGTATATGTTATAATTTGCATGCTATTAGCCAGAGCAGTCAATCTGTTGCTCTAACAGAATTCACATTTTCTGTCCGGTTTTACAGTTCAATATTTGTCATTTATCGAACAAAACAATGGCAGTGGAGTGCAGAAGTAAACGAAACATTTTTTGCTATTGAACTACACTTTTTTATTTTTATTTAATGGCTTTATATGGCCTCTGTCAGTGTTTGTGTTGCATTGACTTTACAGCACTGCCACAGCATCCTGTCGGCTTACTAATAAACAGCTTAACACCTTACAGCACAGAGACATGGGAGCATCCGGCTTCCATGGCTATGCCTGGCATATGACGGGAGGAGGAGAATGGGACTCAGCCACCGGATGTGTAGTCAGGAACCAGTCATCACTCTCTTCCTAATCTCCCCGTTCACCCCCCGTTCACCACCATCTGGAGAGGATGCCAGGGACTGGCCTAGTGGCAGAATTAAACTCACGGGCTCGGAGCGCCGGCAGGCTCGAGAGGAAAATCCTGGAGGGAAAAGGCCTTTTTGCAGTTCCCGCTTGTCTGTCCTGCGTCCTTGCTCTGTGGTGTTGGACAGCAGCCTGCAGTGCTGACGTAGGCTGCCCTGCCTCTCAACAAGACAACATCTAGCTCATCTGGCATCCAAAACATGCCCATAAGAACAAATCCCCTGATCGTGGATTAGGCCGCAAAGAAGATTCACTTTAGGACATATTTAATCAAGCTGCACCCCAGATCAATGAAGTAATTTAGTAATCTTTGCGTTTTATATTCTTTGCTGTGCAGGTTTCATTTAATAGTATAAAATGCTTTTCTTTTTACCTCCCTCTTTTGCGTTAACCACCTAAATAAAGCAGTTAAGGTCAAAATCGAGGCAGAAGTGCCTAGTCTCTTTCTGTGCTCTAGTCCCATGGAGAGCACTGAACTGCAGAAAGCTATATTTCTCTAAGTAATGAGAGTGCTAGCTACCTAATACCTGGCTGCAAAAATAAGGCCAGCGATGCACTGAGCATGTGTTCATTCTGTGTGCTGCACTTTTATATTGGCTGCCATGTGCTACACTCTTTATTAATAATGCTATTCTTGCTGCAGGTAATGGAGAGTGCATCAGATAGTGTCAGTTTTGACCCTCTTGTCATTTCATTCAATACAGGTTGGCTAATTGGTGATGTAAGCAGAGATGGAGAGTAAAGTAATCCCCTCTCCATGACTACCCAGGTTTAATGCTTATAGCAAGCTACAGTAAGGAACATTTTGTCTCTGACAGTGTGGTTGGTAAGCCAGATGGAATTCAGGCTGCATGGAGAAATGATTTTAGTTCACTCAGTGGACTGCTAGTGCCAAAACATCTGATTATCTCCTTTCCCGCACCTCTTTTCCTTCATAACTACCAGTCAAACTAGTTGTAATAAACTGGTGGCCACAGCTTTGCTTCCACCTTTTTAATATCCTGTCCGCTCATTGGTCTGCAGGGAGAGAAGACGAGGACAGGAAGTTTTAAATTAGGCCGTATGGGGGAGGGTCAGTGTTTGTGTGTTCAGCTCAAAACGAGCGGCCTTGAATATGAGCCATGAGTCTCGTACCAGAAGTGTAACCACATAGCCCTTATTTATTTATTAATTTGTTGGCCAATAAGTAGTTACATACATGTAAACATAGTTCTTAAAAAAAGTAGTAGATCAGCATAGAAAATACTCTCCTTGTGTAAGTTTGTTATTACAGTCTTCTCCCAAGTTGCTAACATCCCCAAATTCAGAAAAAAAAGGACATGACCTTAGTATGGTAGCGACAGTCCTGTGCAGTGTATATCTCCACGTCTACCATCATACCATTTTAAGATCTTACAAGTTTTAGGTTGGAAATTTGTTGGTCTTACATAACATGCCAGTTTTCTTTTTTTTTCTGCTCCCTAATTATGAAAGCTGTTTTTCAGAAAGACAGTTTTCATAATTATGCTGCAGTTTTGGATTTGAATCTGAACCTTGTCTAGACAGAAAAGCAGCAGTATCCAGTGTTTTTTCAAGGGAGGATTCATATGTGTTAAAAAAACATAGAAACAAGATTAGTTTTTTCCCCACGTAAAAAAAAATCAATGTTGCTCTGTCCTCAGGGATAAACAGTACCTGCATTTTTGGAATTAGCCTCTCAAATAAAAGTAGTTTTTTTTCCCATTTAAATTAATTTAGCAGGAAATTGCTGAAGTTTAGGAAGGGTAAACATGTTCCCATTAGAAATAATAAACACAACTTATTGGTGTATAGATTTATATTGTACTTCCTTTCGGCTCTATTCAGACCAGAGCTATAGTAATCAAGGCCTGGCATGCCGCCTTGGATTTGTAAAATATGTGCGTGTATTGTTTGGTCATGTAGTGGTTTGTAAGAAAAACAGCATGGAGCAATATGTTTGGTTCTCCCATAATGTATCGTTGGTCTCTCACTGTGAAAGCAAGGTTTTCTCTTCTACCTCCCTCCCACACACACACACACACACACACACACACACACACACACACACACACACACACACACACACACACTCTCACTCTCACTCTCTCTCTCTCTCTCTCTCTCTCCCCCTCTCTTTCCTTTCTCTCACACTCTGCAAGGGTGAACGTGGGCGGCTGTATAAAGCATGACAGCAGTGCACTGTTGAATGTAGACTAGAAATGAGGAATTAAGAAATACAACACCCATGGAAACATTAAGTCAACCTTGATAAAAGTGCTTGTTTGTTTTTAAGGCTGTTGATGTGCAATTGTTGAGCTTATAGTTTTGTTGCACCACCATTTTATGGTGTTTGTGTGTAAGACTCTGACTTTTAGAAAAGGTTTATTTTGCAAGACTTTTTTGAATTGGAAGTGAAAGTCTTCTATTGATGCTGATTTTGTATACATATCTCCAGTTTGACAGTAAATTGGAAATTTTTGTGATTTCCTCTCTATCATGCTGTGTATTTTTTGTCTGTGTTCATGCCAGGGGATGTTTGCATCCCACAAACCCTTTGTTTCTATGTTCGCCTTTATGTAAGCATTCTCTTCCTTCCATCGTCTGCACCCCTGCTGGGATTTGTGCAGCGAGGGGCTCGGCAACTGTGACACTGATGAGCTCAGCCTCTAGCCGTGTGTGTGTGTGTGTGTGTGTGTGTGTGTGTGTGTGTGTGTGTGTTAGTTATAGTGACTTTGCCTGTGTGTCACGCCCCCCTTGACAGAGCGTTGGCATTGATGAATGCAACAGCAGCTGGGTTGAACTGAAAGTTACTTGTTATTCTGTCTCTTTCTTTCTGTTTTTTTTTCCTTCTCTCTGACACAAAACCAAAGAGCAGATAGCAATTTTTCCAATTTCCTAACTCGTGTTATTTTCTGATAGAGAGAGGAAGTGGTGTTGGTTAGTCGGATGGTTGCGCAGCAGTCAATCTGGGTGTGGAGTTGAGGCTGCCATGGCTTGCTGGGTGACTGGTGACTGTGCAAAAATTGCTGTGGACTGGATTAATATGTGAATGCTTTCATGAAATACTTCTAAAAATCAAATTAAGATAATGCAGCACCTCATTTTAGAATGGATGTGTCTGCTCTGCAGGTCATTTCTAACTAAATACTAGCAACGTTGTTACTTTTGATAATGGTACTCACATAGCCTCACTTATCAAATGTGAATGCAAAAGTGTTACCATCTAGAATGGACTCCTGATTTCAGTGTATTTATCATTGTTACTTAACAGGTAAGTCTCTTAAAACCCAGCTTGTGTTATGTAACTGAGACTGCCATTTGCTGATATCTCTACTTACTTTGTTGATTTTGTTTGATTGATTTTTATCATGACAGGCTGTTTTTCATTTCATCTTTACACATATACATTATTAATTGCTTTGGTAGAAACGGCACACATTAGCCTAATTGGAATTCAAATTATACTCTTCTATCGGTGCTATTTGAAGATCTCTATCCATTTTTTTTCACCGCTCATGGCCTACTTTGTGAAGACTGTGGCAGTTTTATTAGTTCTGTAAGACATAGACATTGATAGAAAACGGTGTCTGAGTGTCTGTTTCCCTAATTCTCCATGTCAGATTACAATTATATTTGGAAACTGTTGAGTTAAAGGAGAATTCTGGTCGATTTCAACACGCAGCTCTGTTGTTTGGAAATGTGGAGTGCTGTCAGTAGCAAGAAAAACTAAAACAATCGGTGCTGCCTACACCGTGTTATCCCCCTGCTAGCATTAGCACCCAACAGGCTTAAACAGGGCAAGTTTTAAACGTGTTTTTAGCCTCTAAACATGCTTGAAATGTCATTACAAGTGCCTACCCATGTGAAGTGATTCCTTCCGAGGGAACACAGCAAATTTGACTGGAATATTGGATTGTATGAGTTCGACAATCGACTAGTGTAGACTTGACCGGAAAACAGGAAATGAACAGAGGCATGTGCACTGGCTGGATTAACACAACTTTTGTGCCTTTCTGTCACATCTACTGCAGTCAGATTCGCTGTGTTCCCTCGGAAGGAATCACTTCACATGGGTAGGTACTTGTAATGACATTTCGAGCATGTTTAGAGGCTTAAAACACGTTTAAAACTTGCCCTGTTTAAGCCTGTTGGGTGCTAATGCTAGCAGGGGGATAACACGGTGTAGGCAGCACCGATTGTTTTCGGGTTTTTTTGCTACTGCCAGCACTCCAAATTTCCAAACAACAGAGCTACGTGTTGAAATTGACCGGAATTCTCCTTTTTAAAAAGTTGAGCATGAGGTTTGCTCACAGATAGACAGGCATGTGTGGAAATAGATTTATGAATGAATGCATTAATAAAAAAAACTGTTGTTCAAGTAAAATGTAAAATTAGTCTTCACACTTAAACAGGCACGAGGCCTTTGAGGTTGCCTAGGCAACTGGTTGCATGTGCAATGGATGGGCAAGTGGGCGTGGAGTCAACATGGGTTTGTGGGCCGGTGAGAGTGGAGGCAGGCGATTGGCACACAGCACATGCCGCACGGGGGCTTAATGCTGATGATCACAGTGGTGTTGACCCTCGTCCATCTGCTGGGAAATGAAGAGGGTGACAACAACGTGAAATGTTGGGAGTGCACACACCCCTGTCTTTGTGACTTGCCACAGCTGGAAGCCGACAGAGGTTTGTGAAAACATCAAATTCAGGGACCACCTGGTGGAAGAGGATTTGTCCTCCTTTCTTTGACTACTGTTGATTTTAAGATTGTGGGTGGAATGTTAGGTCATGTGCCACATGAGCCTTGTTTGTCATGAGCTGAGATTTGTAACTGTCTTACAGTTAGTGCTGAGACAATTGATTAGTGGAACACTAGGAAAGGTGTTTGCAACTATTTTGATAATTGATTAAGTAATTATATGAGAAAAAATTTCAAATAATTGTATAGTTCCAGTTTATGAAATGTAAGGATTTGCTGTTTTTCTTTGTCTCATGAGTATTTTATTATCAATTTATCTGCCTATTATATCCTGATTAATCATTTGGCCAATAAAACGTCAAAATATACATCACCAGCCCAAAGTAACCTCTTTAACCTGCTTTTATGCCTGACCAGCAGTCCAAATCCCAAAGACATTCCGTTTATTGTAGGGCTGCAACTATTGTTTATTTTCACGATTGATTAATCTGCCTCATATTTTCTCGGTTTATCGTTTTGTCTATGAAATAGTGAAAAATGTCCCAATTCCCAGTAGCCTAAGGTGAAGTATTGAAATGGCTCCCAAAACCTCCCAAATATTCAGATACCACAAAGAAAAGCATCAGCACATCACATTTGAGAAGCTGTAAAGCGTGAATGTTTGGCATCTTTGCTTGAAAAAATGACTTAAATGATTATTGAATCAATCAACAATTAAAAATCCATCAACAAAGTAACTGCCTTCATTACTATGCTTGTAACGTTAATCGCAACTGGCCGCCTAGTTCATTTGCACGGAGTAGCATCTTTTTAATGGCTAACTATAGACGTTGATTTTCAGCCTATCTGCTGCATTTTCCCCCCCTCAGCCAGTCACCTCAGCCATTTTGTTCTTACTTTGAGTGAGAGGCCGTTCAACAGTGAGAGATTCCACTGTGGATGCGGAGTGCGTGGGCCACTACCCCACTGATGAGCTTCTTATGTAATATCCGTCTTCCAACCTCTCAGTGCACGCTGGTAGTGGATTGTCCACAGTGAGCACAAGCTGGCAGATTTTACTCTTGTGTTGCTATAGCTAACATTTAAGATCCATGTTTTTGTATACTGGATGTTGAAATATCTGATGTAAAAGAAAATGTAAAATATATTTAAGATGTTTTCCAAATTCTGTTCAACAGGATTTTACGCAAAAATGGCATGGTTACCCTAGAAATATGCCTGTATTATCTGTTCCTCTTTGAGATTATCTACATTTCATTTTTAGTGCAAGCAGTAGAAGAGGCCTATTTCTGCAAATCATTTCATGATTTCCTCCTTAAATGTATTTACCATTTTCATACAGCAACAGTGACCCCCTGTGGCGATGCTCTACCACCACATATACACACCAGGAGAGATTTATTTTTGACCTCTGATGTGAAACTCTGTTTATATATTTCAGCTGACAGAGTAACAAAGTAGGTACACCACATCAAATTGAAGTGAGAGTACAACAGAGTCGCTGCAACAAATGGTATTAGCCATGAGCACCTGGGGATACAGAAATAGAGGGTGTCTGTTGTGTTGTGGCTCTACGCAGTACGTGGGCAGAGCTTATGTTGAGATTTAGATGAATCTCCTCCGTTTATTGTGTCAGGGCGCTGCTCAGTTGTTGGCTAAAGTCTGATTAGCTATTTGTTTACTCTCTGCAGCCGTCCCTTCTCCAGGGGCTGTGCACAGATGCTATTATGTTTTAGTTGTTATCTGTTGATCTGGAATCTATTTGAAGTATCTGAAAAAGGCCAATGTGCCAGAATTACACTCTGTCCTTGACTGACTCTGTATTTCTCATTTATTTTGTGACTTCGGTTGAGTGAACCGGGACAGTTAAGGCACTTTTCCCAAGTGATCTGTATATTTAATTGAAGATGTCCTTTCTCACACTGAATAATTTTACTCTGCGGTGGTTTATTTCTGTCACATTTTCCCGGAAGTTTATAATCACTATAGAAGTCTTATCTTTAAACCGGCTGCAGTGTGACTTTGCCTCGAGCTAGTGCATGTTTGATGACATAGATTCTCATTGAGAAGTGGGAGAGCACAGAAGCAGAGGACACAAACCAATTAAAACAACTGTGAATGTTACCAAATCTAAACACTCAAGTTGCACCTCTGATGGTCTTTACATTAGCCATAACAGCTTTGAAATATGATGTGGAAAAAAAGTGATGGTTTCCTCTGTTTATAAGCCATAAAATAATGCTAGCATCAAGGCGCCTGGTGACATTACTTGTGAGTGAGTAAGCTTTGAATATCTTCCTTGAATGATGGATACATGTTTCCCTAGGCCTTAGATCTATTGCAGCATGAGTCACTGCTGGACCATTAGGAGATATGGAGACACAAACAGGATTACAGCAGACCAAACAGCTATTTACATGTGAAGAGGACAATTAGCAATACCTCTCCCACATATTTGTATTATTAGAATAAGCATTAGAATAGTCAAGAGACTGTATACACGGTAAGTGCCCTACAGGATCCTGGCAAGTATGGCCTGTGTGTAAGTTATGCATTCTCAGTGGAGTTTTTCATACCGAATGTGCATGTGTCATGACTTTTTCAGTGTGTGCTTTCAAAGCAAAGTCTACGAAAGTGAAAGCCAGCGCAAATCAGACTGAATCCCTGAGAGCAGCTGCTTATCTGTCAAGTGTTTCGCAAGCAAACATGCATTTACCTCCTTACACAGTTTACACAGGAAGTTAATTTGCCATTTGAGTACCGAGTAGCAGGAAATTAACATTGAAATTGACACTAATCACTCAATCACTTGTTTCTCCTAAATATTTCTTATGTTGTTGCTTCTTTCGCATACTTATCCTGGCTGGTATTATGATAATCACTACAATACAGTAATACAATAAAGTGTTATACCTTTCTAAGTTTGATGCCCATAAAATCCTTAAATCAAATAACTTTTTTTTTATTTGCAACTGTGTTGGACTGTAAAAGAACATTTCCATTAATGCAGACTTACTGTCTCCAGCATCCTCAACATAAGAGAATTCATATTTGTTTGTTTGAGAGCTTTGAGCCCACAAGATCATCACTTCTTCTTTAATTTATGCATCATAATCAAATACATTTTGGTTTATCTGATCATCTCTCTCAGGTTAACATGATGATCCTTAAAGTAGTCACTCGTTTTGACAGTTACATCGACGGGCTTTGTCTTCCAGCACACATTAGGTGAGAGATTATCACTTGACGTCAGTACAAGATTAAAGCAGAGCAGTGATGTCACCTGAATACACGCATGTAGATGTTCAGTTGGTGGGTTGCTGATAATGAAATAAGCATAATCTAATGGAAAGATGGTATCATTCTTCTCCTTTTACTTGCAGTAATTGTTTAGAAAGAATCCTGTTTCAGCTTGTTTGCAATTTAAACTTGAACAGTTTTATTAGCTTTCATTGGCGTTAATCATCTGTTTGATCCTGTTAAATGGCATCCAGTGAATTATGGTAGTATATAGGGTAGTGCTTCTGACTGCATACTAACACATAAAATGTCAAAGGACATGGACATGTTCATTACGCAGTCCTTGGGAAAACCTGTTTTGCCTCTGCTTATAATAATTTCAGTTGAGCCCATTCAGTTTTCGTTATGTTTGTTTCCTGTTTCATCATGTCCAGAAACTGAAAACAAAAATGTCTGATAACTTTAGATTATTTAACTGATCCATTAAAGTTTCTTTACACAAGAGTCGGCTTCATGCCATAAAACAGTGGTTCCCAACCTTGGAGTCAGGACCACAGCAGATAGTTTTTTTTTTTTTTTTATTTAGGCTACATAAAACTGAATTATTAGATAAGTATACCTCCCACAGGCCTCATTATTAAGAAATCATTATTGCACTGAACTGGTCGCAACATGGGTTCGCAACTTGACACTGCTTCTTTTTAAGGGGTCATTAGCCTAAAAAGGTCAGCAACCACTGCCCTAAAACATAACAACATAACATCAGTGTACTGTGTTAAATTTTGTTTTCTGCTTGACACACACTTCTTGTGTGCAGGACTTAGTTGGCATTCAGACAACGCATAGCTGAGATTTTGAAAATCTTTCTTGTTCAGTGGAACACACTTAAAAGATTCAATTTTTGATATCTATGATCATAAAGTCTTCTGAGACACCGACTCTACTATCTGGCCTTTTGTATTGTCATTCATAAAGTTCTTTATCAGCCCTCTGAATGTACTAGTCCTGTGTTTCACTAGATAGACGGGGCTTGGGTTATGAGAAAGGGAGACTGATGTCGACATAATGCCGGCCATCCTGCAGCTGTCACTACGATGAGGCGCAAAACTGACACTGCTGCTGTGCTGATCTCATTGGCATGCAGCAGCAGCGGCCATGCAGCCGGTTCAGACTCAACCCAGACAAAGAGCCTATCGGTCAAAACTGCAGCCACAAGAGCTTTTACCTTTTTGATCCTCAAACACTGACCTTGACTTGCAACTGTTTAAACTGCCTTCATCACACTATAGGTAAAACAGGGGTAGGGTTTGGCTTGTACTTATTTTTTGCACCATGTGTATCTTTGCACCATCAGCCCTGAAGCAGTGGAGTGTTGTAGCACCTTTCAGCAGGTTTCTCCCCCCACAAGCGCTCACACCTGTCTCTTCCCAGAGCCCAGAAATAGTGCACTGCAGCAGTGTGCTTCTCCGAGGGGTGGGCAGCCATGTGACCTCAGAAACTATTGTACCCATGGAGATGCCTGAGTAAAAATAGCAGAACCGTCATATTCTGCTAGTACTGTAGATCAGGCAGTGTGGGGGGGCTTCCCCTGAATTTCATTAATCTTGGAGTGTCTGCAGTTATAACGCAGGGTTACGTAACCGAGAATGACATTATAGAATTGCATCTTCCCAGAAGGTGTGGGAGCAGATGAAGCCGGTGCATCTTGGCGGTTTTTGAATTGGCAGTTATTCGTCAGGGTCTAGTTAAAGAACAGGTCTCCCTTCTCCTGGGGAAGCTGCTGATGCAGTGTTCAGCAAGTACGGGGAGGGTGGAGGATTGTGGGCGGATAGGATCGAGTTAAAGATGAAGAGACGCAGAAAGAGGGGGGAGGAGGAGGAGGAAGAGGAGGAGGAGAAGAAGAAGAACCTGGAGGAGATCACGTTCTTGTGTCATATCTGCTGCTAAGGATTGTTTTCCAGTAGCCCAAACCGTAATTCTCAGCTCATTAGGCTTATTTCACTTTGGGTTACACAAGGGAAACTATGGGATGCCTGGGGTGGGTGGGTGGGGGTGTGGGTGTGTGTGTGTGTGTGTGTGTGTGTGTGTGTGTGGGGGTGTGTGTGTGTGGGTGTGCGCGCGTGCTTTTGTTTATCATATTCAAACACAATCAACATCTCAGTGGCAGGGGAAAAAAAAAAATCAATCGCTGAAAAGTTAGCATGGATTGAAGGTGTAGGGGGTTATGACACTTCAAATCTCAATGAGGCAGTAATGCTGAATGATAATGTACACTGTCAATGCTCTGCATAGAAGATATTTGCTATTAAGTGCATTCAAGAGGCCTCTGGTAAATGAAAAATATAAACCGGGGGCACGTCAACATCTCAAGTGCAGCATATTTCGCTCATTACGTAGTTACTAAAATTAGTGCAGCCAGCAATGTTCTGCCATGATGCACAGAAATGAAATGACATTTCATTACATACCGTTCACAGATGATGACTGCATCGTTCCCATGGATGCTTGCTTAAAGGTTTTAACTGTACTTGTGTGGCAGCTTCCTGCCTGGACACTCAACAGAGCTGAAGTTATTAAATATCTTTGGTACAGCAGATATGTGCCTCCGTTAAATTGACTAGATTCTGACACTTCCCAAAGGGAGAACTCCCCCATGTCTAATAAAGATGGCTTGTCAGCATTTGGAAAATTCGATCTCCAGGCTGGATGTAAGTCTGAACAAGTTGTGTTGATCTCTTGTGGTGATTCTTGAGAAAAAGAGTGAATGTTTAGATTGATATCGATTAATATGAATTCCAAGAACATTTTATTTTTTTCCCTTTCCCCCCTCCAGGTTGAATACACAGCACTTATCTCTTCACAGGAAACCTCACACAGGCTTTTTGTCTCATGTTTCGGCAAAAATAGGTTTCTACAATTTTTGTCTAGTTTTTGTTTTTTCAGATTTTCTGTAATTATTATGTTTTTTGAGGGAGGATTTGATAGCCAATAGTACTATGTCATGTGTTTAAATCTTTCAGTTGTCAGTGTCAGAACCTGACAAAGACCCTGCGGTATGATATCAGATGGAGTCACAGAAACTGTGTATTCAGCACACTGTGGTGCCGTGCGGAGAATCGGATCTTCTGATCAGCAGTTTTGAAATCCTCACATTTAACGTTTAAAGATGACAAAAAAGGAAGGAAAAATGCAGATAATGAGCTCATGTTTCTATATCACTGTTAGGTTTGTGATTATGTTAAGATGTTGTGTTTGTTCCTTAATATCCTAGCTAGTCCATCTCAGTGCTGCCATTTTCAGATTTGGTTGACATTATAACAAAAGCCCTCAGGCAGGCCTCATTTCTCGAAAGCCAAATTGTAGGAAATACTAGTCAGGCACCATCACTCAGTGTCTCCACGTCCAGTTTAATCGCGTTCAGGTTTTCTGGTTCACCTCGACCTGCTGCTCGTGCCCACATCTTACTGGACTGAAACAATAAGCATAATGAATATTTCTTCCTCCGTTGTACCTGGCAGGGACAGGATGATGTGTCATTATGTTAAGGGCACCTGAAAATGTCATGAAGAGCGCGTAATGTAACTGCTCCATACTGACTTTGACAAATAGAGCTGTCATAAAACTTACCAATTAGGATTCAGATGTTTGCGCTGGCCTCTCCAGCCTCAACGTCTGTGTCATTCAGACACTGTAGATGGCGACTGAGCTGGAACTAAGCATTTGAGTCTGACTGAGGACATGAGAATACTGATGGAATGTCATTTCTGATAGAGGTTCACAACAGTTCTACTATAAATGGTTTCAAAGCTATTCAATGTCACGCTGAATTCCCACTTTTGAAGCCTCGTGGAGATTTCAGGCCTGTGCAAGCCACAGGGAGGGAATCTATAGGCCTATATGTCAATTTGGTTTTTGATATTGAGATAGATTGAAGTAGATTTTTTTATTTTTTTATTTTTAAAGATTTGTATATGGTTACCTCACGGTCTTCCCTTTTGTGCCCATCACACTCTAAGCACCATGCTAATTGTCAGTAACCAAGTTACTACGGTGCCCGTCATACTGAGCGCCATTTAACTTGAACTGGTGGAGCGTGGCTTAATTGTCAGTCACCTGTGGAACTAAATCTTCCAGAGCTATTTCAGAGACTGAGGATTTGAGATTTTCATCAGTCACAGATATGCTAGTTAAATGAACATAACAACAATTAATCCCACATTGAATAATGATGCGTCACTATCCTGGAGCCATTATCGGTTGAAAACTGATTACATAACTGTTTGCAGTACGCAAATGGCACTATATCAAGAGAGGAACACTGAATCTTTCTTTTATGTTGTAAACTTTTTACGAACTGTATCAGCTGGATAGAAACAAATAAAGACTCCTGTGTGTAGATCAGTCAGCAGCTGCTCCATAGGTTTGCATGTTATTAGCACTGGTACAGGGACATCAGTAGGAATGAATGGTCTTCCTCCTGACTTCTTTGTAAAATGGTGTTGTCAGCTTCATAACGAAGCTCCCAGCTTATTGTCTCAGCATGCATGGGCGGCACAGGAACGGAGACAAAAGGCGTGGGAAATTGCATGGGAGCTTGTGCCCAAATGTGTCGCTATTCTTGGCCCTCTTTTTGGAACAGCACAGAAAGAAAAACCTTGAAAGGAGTGAAAACGAGAAGACTGCACAGAATTGTATACTGTAGATGTATTGCTTCTCCGTAGAAATACAGCAGACTTGTGGTTTTGCATGTAAACCATAGAAATAATTGATTATAATGACTTGTGTTTTGGCTCTCCAGAGCATCATTACTACCCAATGAAGAGTAGCAAGAGTGTAAAAAATATCAGCACTAAAGTAATAGTTTAAGTAACTTTACATTGTCATAGCAAGAAGGCGTCAGTTTGTGGCTGACTAATGTTGTGAATGGCAGTTCAATTTATTTTAACAACTGCATGTATTGTTACAACATTATGGTGCTGAGATACAAGAATGCAGCTGAAGGCCAGATGGTGATGACAGATTACATTTCTTGTTATGTTGCTGTTGCAAGAAAGAAATTGGAGAAAGAAGATGATCCATGTAGCATGATCGTTTGAAGTGTATGTTGGCGAGCAAGATAGTGACACATGCAAAGCTGGAACTAGTCTTTCAATACCCAAGCTCTTTTCTTAAATGATACAGAAGCCTGATTGAAGGGATTTCTTCTGAGTTTGACTCTGACCTCTTTTGTTAACCGTAGTCTGGTGCTTCACAGAGATGTCAACAAATAATAGCACATTACAGCTATCTTTGGTCATTGTTTTCAGTGAATTGATTCACCGTAATCAAGCCTATTTCATCCCTGCTCACTGACGATAATCTTTCAGGTCTCTCTATGTTGCTGTGTAATATTACCAAAAACGATACAAATATTACTATTTCTACATTACAATTAATATTACAGAATTCAATACCACTTCAAAGCTATTGCATAAAAATTAGTTTGTAAGGCAAGTTTTAAAGGATGACACCAGAAGTAAGCGGGGGTTCGCAAACTAATGTGTAGAGGAGGAGGAGGACTGGGAGCCACCAGCCCACACAAACCTGCCAGCAAAAACTGTGCATCTCTCTGCAGCTTCCTCCTACGTACTCTCACTGGTCATTTTGTCATCTTCTACAAACCAGTGTATGCCGGCGTGTTTCCAGCTGCCCATTCCCAGTTTTTGAAATTCACACTAACCTTTTTCTTTCTTCAGTTGTTCCATTCTCTCTGGCCAAGTCTGCATCACCCACATGTTTCTGCATCTTGAATTTCTTCATCTGACACATCAAACAAATAGTAACATATTGGCTGCAGAGTGGTAGTGATGGTGATTGCAAAATGCAATGGTCAAAAAGTCAAGACTACCGCCTATTCATCCACCTATGCACGTTTAGTAGATTTGCAGGTACAAACACACCATTGTTTCCGCTATATACATTTAGCTGGTCCTTCAGCATTTAATGAAATGTCATGAAGTCGAAATTACACGACTCTGCAGAGCTGTCTGCTATACTGAACTCAAGCGAACAGTCATACAGTCATTGTCTCTCTCTCCCCTTTGAGGGTGAGCAACTGGAACAGTGACAGGACGTCATCACTCAAAGTCATGACAACCAAATAAACAGCGCGAGTACAGCATTTTGACGAAAGCCTCTGCGGCTGTTTTACCATGAAAACCACGTTCACGTGGGTCCCATGAAATATGACGGCTACAGTAACTTTGAAAATGGCATTATGGGCACTGAATTTGATGAATGTACTGTTTATCAGACCCCAGATGAGACAAGAAGCTAACATTAGCGAACCCTGCAGTCCCTCTGACTCCCCGCTGCAGGAGACGTTGTCTTCCCCCGATACGCTGTATTCACTTACCGTTTAAAACATGTTTTAGGTTAGTGGGGATGCGTACCGACATGCCAACATGAAAAAACCTAGTAATGTTCACTCAGCATTTTGCTCATAAGTTTATGAACCCATGCTAAAGTTGCTAAAAAGAGGAATAAAAAAAATTATCTTTTGGAAATACAAAAAAAAAATAATTAGGAAAAATCCAACCTTTAAGGACACCAATTTTTTTTGTGAATGAATAATATATCGTAAATAAATTAATGGATACTACTATACTGATAATACTATGCATCCTGATAAAGTTCCCTTGGCCTTTGGAATTAAAATAGCCCCACATCATCACATACCCTTCACCATACCTAGAGATTGGCATGGGGTACTTTCCATAAAATCATCTCTTAAAGGTGCAATATGTAATACTGACAGCTAGTGTTTAAAATAGTTACTGCAGTACAAATTCAAAATACTGGAGAGAGTCGTCTCCCCCGCCCCCTCCTCCCCAGACTCGAAGTTCACGTTGGTTGCCAGTAGAGATGTTCCGATACCGATACCAGTATCGGCTCCGATACTGCCTTAAACGCCGGTATCGGGAAGTACTGGAGTTTATGCACTGATCCAATACCACGTAATAAAGCCCTAAAGAAAATCTACGTTAAAGTAGTTTATTTATGTTCTTTTTCCGTTATAATTGTCTGTCAAACTGCATAATAAAAGACAGTTCTGTGGCATTCATGTTTCACAAAGAGTTTAACCTGAGCCAGACTGACAACAAAGATAAATAATATCACATCCATACAGGGATAGTGGTATACAGTTGTTAAAACATAATAAAATATATGACACACTGGTATCGAATCGGTACTCGGTATCGGCCGATATGCAAGTTCAGGTATCGGAATCGGTATTGGGAAGCAAAAAATGGTATCGGATCATCTCTAGTTGCCAGGCTGATACCGGAGCATCACTGTCTCTCTCCCATTCAGTCTCATAAATTCTCCATCTTTCTCTTACACACACTATACAAACGCACAAGCTCTCTCTCAAAACCTGAATTTAAGAGACAGAAGCGTCTAGAATTTTTTCACAACCTCCCACAGACGTCCTCAAACCTATCATTTTCTCTGCAGTGGAGCAATGGTGACGTATGCTCATCGCTAGTGCAGCTGAATTTTAAAAAGCTCTACACCCACGCTCAATACCACTACTGCAAGCATAATTATCATAAACTTTTCTCTGCCGTCTGTAGCCCTTCTGTCTCTGTGTATGATTCTCCTGACTTTTTCATTTGAAAATATTAATTCAGTGTCGATGCAAGAAGGGGAGGGTAAAAAAGGGTTCTGGTAAATTGATGTCCTTTTGAAAATTGGTAGGTCATTGTGTAATCACTTGTCCTGGTTAATCATTTAAGTGTGGAGGAATCAAAAGCACGTTTGCATATTTTGTGTGTGCGTGTGTGTGTGCGTGTGTGTGCGTGTGTGTGTGTGTGCGCTTGTGTGTGTTTTTGCTCGTACCGGTACACGTATTCCTGCATGCACAGATTGGCTTACATTGCACCAAAATTCTAAGCGATTCTTATTGTGAAATTTGGGAATAAATGCTGTTGTACATTTTGAGGGGAACACCTCATTTCAGTTTTCTGCTTGTGTTCTTGTTATCAAAATTATAATTCAGATCTTTCAAGGGAATCCACTGTTTGACAGACCTGTAATATTTGGTGGGAGTCACATCAAGGGTTAATTGTGCCACAGAGAGCTGGATAGTCACACCCAGGAAAACAATGTTCCAGAGGAACTCCCTTGACTGCCCACACTTACTGTTATAATTCGTAGTTTCGTAGTTTACGTTGTGTTTTAGTCACATTCTTCACAGCACATTTTCAGAAACTAGTAGAAAATAGTTTTCAAATAAAGCCTTATACATGCTAGGCCTTGCAGTTCTTCTGTTACAAGCGTTTCCATTTTGGTATGGCAAATAGGCAAAATTAAATGAAAAGGGGATGTATCACTGTATCTGAATATCTGAAAGCAGATAAATAATTAGGAAGGTAAGGACCTTAAATTACATTTAAAATAGTTAAAATGCTATTAGACCATGAACACATTTACTTATGCGGACATTCATGCAGTCATGGACAAAGCACATTTTTTTCTCATCTCATGGTATGTTCAGTTAAAGCCCTCTCCAAATGCTTTAATGAGTGGCCCCTAGGACAGGGGTTCCCAACCTTTTTTTTTGTGCCAGGGACCAGTATATTCATAAAATAAATTCCAGGGACCAGTTGTCAATTTTAATGCCTAAATTTTAAGATGCAACATTTTTAAACCTAGGATGTTACTGTTTTATCTATAGTGGTTGTTTGCATATTATGAACAAAATGTTTCCTTTTTCTCCCATACAATTAGGTCTATTTCAAAATCAACTCACACAGCACTCACTCACTCACCAGTAGGTGGCAGTAATGGCAAAATGTATGAAAATACCAGCCCATTTCACCTGTCAAATCTCTCCAGAACCACTAAAGACTATCACTTCAACAGAAACTTAGTGTTTTCACTCACCAACAGGTGACAACAAAGGCTAATTGTACAACATACATAATAAGAGCCAGTTTCAACAGACAATTTCAGAACTACACAGCAACTCACAGTGATGTCAGCCAATCATTTCTAAAAGTATGAAATTAGAGATTGAGCTTTAACCAAAACAAAAAATACCAGACCAACAAGAACAAAACTGTTTTAATGTGAACATGAACTGTTTATTGATATTACTGTAGCTGTGCACACAACAAGCTGTTCTTCCTGGGCTTCGATATGCAGCCAAAACAATGCACACAAATACCAGAATATGATCAAACAAAATTTTAAAAAGGACCACTTCACAAATGAAAATGAAAACAACTTACAGTCTGATATTCATATCAGTGAGACCCCTGGGATTGCTTGGCAGCCACAAAAAACAGATGGAATATATCAAAACTTGCAGCTGAGCGTCCAACTCACATTTCTTTTTTGTGAGTTTTAAGTTTTGAGGGCTTCATTGCTTCATTGCATATTTCACCACAAACAACACGCAACGGATTTAGCGCCACGGATTCATATATCAGGCATCGTATTTATGATTTAAGCTTGACTTGCTTTTCTTTTTCTGCTATTTTCGTGTTGGTAATAGCCTTTTTTACTGGAACAGTGCGCAATGAAACGGGCCGTGGAAGTTCGCTGGGGACCGCTCATCTCTGCACCTATGCTGCAGCTGCCACTTCACGTGCACCGGTCCGGTCAGATACATAGGCCTACGTCCTGAACCAATGAGCCGCTAAGCAATCACAAGGCTGCTGCTCAAAAAAACACATTTTGATCTAGTCTGTTTATTGTTAAATGTTTTGGATGAAATAGCATGAATGTTATAGCACTTAAAGCAATTTAAAAAAGACAATTATAATAGACAACTAAAAAAAATGAACATTATTCTGGGAATATTTCAAGGCCCGGGCCGGTACTAACGGGTCAACCGGGGGCTGCCCTACAAAAAAGTCAACACCCAGTCTTGTAACATTCATCTTTATTCTAAACAAAGCAACTTGCAGCATGACAATAATTCAGCATATTTAAAAACATTATGTTTCGGCAGATAATATGAACACAGAGTTGCAGTTATCAGAGAGCTCTGGTGGTAGTTCAAACTTATTATCTTTTAGCCTTTGAGATGTGTGAAGGTGTGATGTGTGAATGATGAATTAACACAATATTGATTACAGCCCAGATCCATGTCTACTTAGTATTTCTAGAAATACTCAGTAAGAATTTTGATTCCTCCTCCCTGTATTCACTTGACTAAAAGATAAGTAAGGAACATTTTTGTTCTCATTAAACCTTGTGAGTCACTTCTGCACTCTTTGGCACTGATTTGTCATACAAAAGCTCTCACTGAACACCTCTGATTAATACGGATGACACACACGTGTGTGTTTGTGCTTTCAGAAAGTAGATAACATCAGAGGTTTTGTTCTGGATGCTCATCAGGTGTGAGTCGTGCTGCTGTTGTGTATGTGTTAATAAGGTCAGCAACACCTTATTAACAGAAAATTTAGGCGGTGTTCGACTATAACCACTTACCAGCCTTATGCTGATTATCCAAAGTCTGGTCACTGCCCTCATCGACTGTTCCTGAGGAAGCAAACTGTCTTCTTAAAAAAAGTGAAGCGTTCGTAAGCTTTACTTAGTGCTAGGCGGTATGACCAAAAATTTGTATCACAGTATTTTTTAAGATTCTGGCGGTTTCACAGTATATCACAGTATTTTCTTTCTTTTGCTTGACTGGGCCTTTTATATAGATTTATAATGGCTTATTTTACTGTCAGGAGTACATAGAATATCACAAACACATATTAATGTCATACTAAAAGCTTTGATTACTAAAGGGTTTGCTTGGCTCCACAACATTATCCAATAACGTTATATGAAGGAGAATGCATGAAAGTTACAGAATCTAAACTATTTTTATTGTGCAAACTGCAAAGTAGTAAAATAAACCTAAATCGATTGAATACACACATAAACAACTTTAACATTGTTTCCCTTTCAAAACAAAATAGTTGTAAGATAGTTGTATAAACACTACCTTAGCCACAGGTTGTTGTAGAAAAGTGGGCGACTGAACGTAGCTCCACTGTCAGCCTCCTTCGGTGTTTGAATAATGTTAGCAGGTTGGCGGTCGTATTTCAGCGAGGCAAGACATCTTAAATCCAGTGTTTCAATCATTGCTCTGAACCATTTTTTCTCCCGTCTTTTTCAACGGTCTGTAGCGGGACCATAGGTGGATTGTTATTGCGTTCATAATGTTGCTCCGCTGCATGCTTGAAG
The DNA here is from genome assembly GCF_031162955.1 of Sander vitreus. NCBI lineage: Eukaryota > Metazoa > Chordata > Actinopteri > Perciformes > Percidae > Sander > Sander vitreus. Next base: position 14,416,366 of record NC_135866.1, read on the forward strand.
TGACTTGAGCATGTAACGTGAAAATGTCTTTAACGTTAGCACGGCTGAGTAAAGTTAGTGCAATCAAGTAATGTTAGCGCGACGGGCAACAACAGTGGCTAAATTATGTCAGATTTTTTAGAAACCAAAAACTTGGGAACAACAGACAGCTCCTCTCTTGAGCATACGTTGTTCTGGTGTATCTCCGGTCTTTCTTCATCCTCTAACTTTCTTCTCTGTTCTTGAATGTGCAATAGCGACCGGAGCCTCTCCCAGCTTAACAGACTGTTATGCTACCTGGCTAGCTAGCAGTTATAATGTTACCCAACATGCCGTCTGGTGGTGTAAATGTGAAATTATTAGTGTTAGAAATTGTTTAAGTCACAAATTGTTGTGTGCTATGGTGTTTTATCCTGTTAAAGAGAGTTAGTTGTGGGTTATTAATTGTTGTGTTATAAAGTTACTACCATGAGGGAGAAGGGTACGCAGTTAACAGGGGTCCGGTTCTCAATTCACTCTTTATATTACTTTAGCCGTAGCACTCTCTGTGGCAATGCACCGGTATTACGGTATATGAAAAATTCATATCATACGGGAAATGAATACCGGTATACGGTATAAACTGATATACCGCCCAGCACTAGCTTTACTCGTGGCTTGGATAATCATGCAATAGGCTAGACAACACCAGCACTCGTCGCACGTTGTGTCTATGTAGTAATATAAACACACCAGTGCTGTCGGTCTGTCATGTCTGCTGTTGTAACGTATCTGTTCCGTGCTTCCTGCTAATAGGTGTTCAGAAGGTATCGCAACCCCTGAAATTACTTAAGCCCTGAAGATAATTGATGATACTGTGAAAACCTTTCCAAGTTGAACCACTCACTATTTCTAGCCATAGTAGGTGACTGCAGCATGGAGACATCTGAGGGAGGTTGTCTAATTTAGTTAGCTCAAACTTTGACAATCATTTTCTTGTAGGAATTTGTTGCTTTTGAAAGAAATTGGAAAAATGCAATCTTCGAATCAGTATGCAGTTCCTTACTGACTGCACCGGTATCTTACTGTTACTGACTTGTTAAAAAAAGTACCAAGAAAATCTTTTGTGTTGGTAATGACTTTGAATGTAGCTTTAAGAAAGTAAACGGCAAAGTCAGCTCAGAGCCATGTTGGCAAAACAACAGTACACTCTTGTTTGTAAAAGTGACACACAGGTAAATGGATATATGGCCAACACACACAGAATGACTTCTGCTCACATTGAGGGTGATCTGTACACATAGATACGGAGACGGAGGGTAATTCAGGAACCTCAAAACATCTAATCCAGCAAGCTAATCCAGTTTTTCTGAAAAACCATGCCATCAAGATACGGTTACAAGAGGGAGAAACATTTAGCTGTGGGACAGAGGAGGAGAGAGGAGCACACGAGAAGCTCTGTTACCAAGTCAGCACTTCGAAATCTCAGGATTTGCCACAGCGCAGGTTTCCTCCGGACCGACCCGCAACAGAGACAACAGGATAGTGGATTAACTTTAATCCTATCAGTGTTTCTTATGTAGGAACCTGTTAGCCAACACCTGCATTAGGAATTACCAGGTACCAGGAGGAAACGACTCCAAGTGAACCGGGACACATGGCCTCTCTGGGCCACTTCTTCATACTGTCCAGTAACCGCATTATCAGATCTGCATGGAAGGCACATCATGGCCACAGCATGATGCAACTGACAAAGGAGATGGTTTTTTTTTGCAGCCATGCTGGACAAAAGCGACAGCAGGAGCTGAGATTTGAGCTGCAATGATATTTTCACAGCAATGCCTGATGGAAGCAAAAGAAAACCCCACGAGGAGAGGAATATAAAACATGACCAACAATTTGGACTGACACAGGACATCTTAGGCTCCTGGTTGTTTTCTTTTCGAATGGTTATATTGTGAGTAATAAAAAAGTCCCTTTGAGGTAGACTATGTTGCTGTGCTTTGGGGGTTGTAGACGAACTCGACACCACCAGATCCAGTGGAGCGAAAAGGACTGCTTGCTTTACAATGAGCCTCATATTATTCCAAACCCCTGCTTCCTAGACACAGGTAAAGGCCAGCAAAGCCAGCTTAGATGGGACCTCACTTCACTGTTAAGGCATCTTGACATTTTACTGTTAATATGTAATACTGTCTCTCATAAGAAACCTCCCTCATTGTGTATGTGTGGAAAGGTTTCCTGGAACCACACCTTAAATATTTTCAATTGTTCCAATTTTAACACCACTTGGTCTGCTGATAAGAACACAAAAGGGAAGAATGCACCAAGAAACCCCTCCAATATTCCAGTACTCGCACATACTGTACATTAGATGAAATGGCAAAGGCCTTGATTTAGATAAGCTTAAAGTAATGTCATTTTGGGGCATGTTTTTCCTTCAACGTGAAGAAATGATCAGCGTTTCAGCTATTTGAGGGCTTCAGGGTGTTTTTGTGGAAAAAAGGGTTTTTTTCATTAAGTGCTGATTGGCACAAAGCTGCTGTGACACTTATACTTCAACTTCCAGCTTCATGGTTATACTGGATTTCCCTTAGTGACGCAGTCATGGTTATACTGTATTTCCCATAGTGATGCACTCTGAGAATGGGCAGTCAGTGTTGCCATGTTGTTCTAGGTTTTCTCTGCCAAAATCTCCCATAAGCAATAATGCTAAATGATCATGCACCTGTGTCAGGGTTTGTATCTTATATAGAAAATGTTGTAATGAGAGGTTTCAATATAATCCAAATTATAGAGGGTTGTTCTGATGTGTCATAAAAACATTGTTCAAGCAAATTATACCAATGTTAATGCTAAATTGATATCAATTCAACATCAGGAGGAACATGCCCCATTTTTTGTTTCCTACAAGCATTTTTCTCTTTTTGACCACAAAGAGGCAGTGTTCCAGCCCAAACCGCGCTGTAACTAAGTGCTGCAGAGTTGAGCAGGTAAAATCTGGCTTGATTCAGATGATGCTCTTTACAAAAATGGCCCCATTTCAGCCCACCAAAGCATCATAGCTGTGAAAAATAGGAAATCAAACAAGAACATGTAAAGGCTGTTTGGTCCATTAAGCTTACACTCCACTGTGTGGGCTCTGTAGTGGGAGCCATTGGAACCGTGGTGTGTAGTTGTGTGGATACTTCATTTTACTAACACAAGTTAAGTTTGCATTTGTGTTCTTTTAAGTCCTGTAGTGAGAGGCAGGAATTTTTATTGTGTAAGTTTTTCCCTATCAAAGATATCATGACCAAACTGTGTACATCCTATTTAGTGTAGCTATTCTAGACCCTTTAATTTAATACAACGTGGTGGTCACTAAAATGTGGATAAATTAACAAAGAACATAGTGAACTATATTGTCTCTTCTTCCATTAAACATGGGAAAGTATCCCCCTTTTTGTGTTTTGCCATTGGTAAGAATGCACAAAGTGTCCATTCATGGCTGGTAGTCTTTGTTGATTACAGCAGTTTCTGTAATCAGCTCCGTCTTCTGTCAAACGCATGCTCATGTTTGTCTGTTTATTTCTTTGGGGCTACTAGCAGCTCCAGAGAAAGTAGGAGGGCGTGTTTAATGCCTGTGGGATCCATTCCTTGTTTTCCAAGTGTCCTGGGGGTTGGAAGGCAGCTGAAAGTTCAAACAGAGACACACTCCCTCATGCTCTGCATAGCAAGAGCTCAGAGATTAAGGGGTTTGTCTGCACCGCTAACAACAAGGATTGCTCACGTAACTTGCCAAGGAGAAAGGGTGATTCTTTTTTTTTTTAAGTTGCAACTTTTGCAGCTATTACAGATATGAAGTTTTTGCAAAACAAGCTGTGGATAACCAGTTTTTCTTTTGTTCATCTGCCTATGCAAGACAGGTAGAACAAAGTGTGTGTGGAGAAAGCAGCTACCATCTAAATGCCTCTGTGAGTAAAGGAGCCAAAGGATGCAGCTGGCAGCGAGGCTTTGCTCTAACTTGTTTGAAGTTTTTTTTCCATGTCAAAGGTGAAGGATTATGCCTGGCATAGGAATTTAGTCTTCAAATGAAGGACTTCAAGAGCTGAATCTTAACTCCTGGTCAGAATGTGAACATTGGCTTCTGCTACACGCTTGTGAATGAGAATGTATCTGTAAATCAGTTTGAGTGAAGTGCCATGCTATTCCTTAGCAGTGGGACCGTGGATGCGACCCCTAGGAGTACAGCTATTGGCCAACAGCAGCAGGGGAAAACCGTTTATCACATCTCTGTAATCCTGAACGAAACACAGGGAGATGCCCCGGTGTCAGAGTTGGAAATGGGCCGGGTCACCCACACCCTGGTTAAGAATTGCCAGCCAGGAGGAGAGATAATTGGTGTAGTGCCAATGGAGAACAGCCCCAGGCTGGGCAGGGCGCGGCAGGAGCTTGACAGGTGGCCCTCCCTGAGTGTCATAGGTAGAGCTGTAAGGCAAAGAGAGGAGGTAGTTGTGGAGGAGAATGAGGAGGAGTTGGAGGAGGTGGAGGAAAAAATGAAGACAGACAGGTTTTTGAAACAGCCCTCCAAAAACTCAGGTAACTCCTCACAACAAGGCAGAGACGTGGCAGAGTCAGCCGCTCAGACAGACACCCAGGAGCAACACATTCATATCTCAACATTACGATCTGTCACCGTCCATGCTAAAGGGCTTATCTTTGGGGAACATGGCATTGTTGCAGGACATAGCTCTCTGCCCCGGGCCGTGTTGCGAAGGTCTCGCCAGGATAAAGCCCCGCTGGGTAGGAGAACGGTGAGCATGTATGGCGACTCAGTCAAGCAGCAAATAGATTGTCAATCTGAACTTGAAAGGCGGCTGCGGAGGCCCAGGAGTGTGTGCATGCTGGCAGGCCCAGGCCAAGTCCTGTCAGAGACCCGGACCCAGCAACCCTTCAAGAGGGAAGGCATTTTAGAAAACAACCAGCAGAACAGGAACAGGAAGGCTGAGTTGAGAGCTGTGGATGGCCTCAATCCTGTTGTGGCTCAGCGGCCTTGGAGGAGCTGGAAGCCTAGGCCTGTCAGTATGACAGTACTGGAGCTGGGAAAAAGGGGCTCTGATGATGAGATAGACAGCCAGAGAACCTGCAGCCACACAGGCAGCGATGGAGGAGGCTTTCCCAAAGGGGGCTTTCGTTGGAAGCTTTTTGGCAAAGCACCTCAAGATAAGAGCATGGAGATTGAAAGTGACAAAGACGCAAAGTCTTCCTCCAAATCCAGTAAATCTGATGCTCCAAAAAGTAAACTGAGCTCCTTGAGACGGAGCCTCAGCCTGCGAATCAGAAGGACCCGGCCCAGGGACAAAGTAACTTTAGGGTCTGAAAGGGAATTAAAGGAGTTCTCTCTGACTAAAAGTGCGGCTGATGAGACAACAATGCCTCCACGGCCTTTCTCATACCTCACAGGAAGAATGCTTTCAACTTCCAGTGAGCAGATTGAGGATGGGGACATGCATTACATTCAGTACCACAGCAGAGGGAAGGTCAAGGTAATGGAGGTACCCCTCTGTCCAACAAAACTTTCTTCCAAACCAGTTCAGGAAGAACCAAGCATATGGCAGCTCATAGCTAACCGTTTCAGGAGGAAAGAGCAGCCATACAGTGGCAAATGTGAAACCCAGCAGTCCCAGAGCAAAGAAACCGGGCAATATCCCCTGGCCGGGAACAATAAGTCACAGCCAGTCGCCATAGATACTCTGGCAGGCATCGACTCCTACAAAGGTCAAGGTAAGACCTGCAAGATTGCTGAATTCATTTCTCAGCTCAGTTCTCCATATACAGCCCCTCCTTCACTGCACAGAAAGTTACAGCTCAAAAGAAACACGGAAGTGCACTTTAATAGAAGGGCAGGCAAATGAAAAACACATGGGGAATTGTGAGTTTGGATGGCATTCAAAAATGTCTGGTTCCAGGTCCTTTGGAATTTTTATTTTAGGTACTTTAATTCTCCAGAGTTTTTCATGTGTGAACTGCTTTAAAGTTCAGTAATTGAGTAGGTAAGTATAGTTTGTATAGTGTGTGTGTGTGTGTGTGTGTGTGTGTGTGTATGTATGTATGTATGTATGTATGTATGTGTATATATATATATATATATATATATATATATATATATATATATATATATATATATATATATATATATATATATATATAGTATAATCACCAGTGACTGATAAGAACACATTACAATGGCTTTTTTTCAGTGGTGCAACTGTGGTGTAACAGCTCCAGTATTGTCTCTGTTACCCAGACACAGGACATGGGAGTACTGATAATTCTGTATGTTGGTCTCACAGAGACACCGCTTAAAGCAGTAGCATTAAAGCAGTTAGTGGCTTTAATGGGGATTCGTTTGGCAGCCTAGTAGGGCTAAATTAAGAGGACTTACATGCTATAATGATGTGGAGAAAAGAAGACGACTTAAGCACTGTGTTTAAAGGTTAACTCTGAAAATGGAGTGTGTTTGTCCAGTTGCCTGGAAGACCAGGCATAGAGAGATACATATGTGTAACTATCTGAATTAATAGCTGTGATTTTATGTTTTGTGCGTCAAGATCCAATTTCACACCTTCACATGAAGACCTAATTAGACATTTGTGACAACTTAATGACTTCTACCAATGTCAGGTGCACATATTCTGCATTTATTATCATTAAACCAACTTTTGAACCAGCAAAGCAGATACTTCATTCTCATACTGGCATAACACTCGCAATGGGTCCTGAGGTCAACTGATCTCCCAGTGTATTTGTATTCTCATATGACATGTTAGGATACCTATTCCTGTGGTGGAGTGTCAGTGGTATTTGTCCATTTATTCCACAGCAGAGTCAGTCAGTCAGGCATTAGGAATGTAGGTGTGCCGATCAGTCTGAGTAAAGTTAGGTTTAGTGTTCAATGCCCCGGGGCGGGCCTCGTCGCCTGTTGCTACCTGCCTAAGTGTTTGCTCCTAAATTAAATCCAGAAAGCTGAAGCCCAGCCCTCACAAAACTAAACACACACATGCACAAACGCACTCGGTTCAAGTGTTTCCTGATGATAACTTCTAAATCTTGTGAGGTTTGGGGGAAGGGAGCTACAGAGTGATGGGTTGAGGTGTGCAGACTGCGTCCCCACCCCCACCTGTGGATGAACAAAGCCACTCTGTCGAGCCCGTGGATGCATGAGTGATCAGTGAACCATGTGCTGAGATGGGGGCTCTCTGGGGGTCTTGGGTTTGGAGGAGGGGTGGGTGGCCATGCAGCAGTGGTGAGCAATGCACTTATCTAGTGAATGTTGAAAGAATGGGACTGTAGATAGAACTCTACCATTACATGGTACCTGCTCGACTCTCCTCAGCTCGACTAGACTCGGCCGTGGTGCCCCGTCCTCCATTTTCCATTGCAGATTTAGTACCGCCTCATACCTGAGGCGAGCGTGGCTGATTGTCATAGCGACGCCGCAGGAAACTGCCGTGACCTAATGTGACGCACACACAGAACGGCGAAGGTGTGTTGTTTTTGACTCTCGGCATGTGGCTGTTGCCACAGCCAGAAGAGAAATTTTGTTTCGAAAGAAGCTGGAGGCAGCAAAAAAAAAAACACCGTTGGCTAAACTATTTAAAAATGGCGGTTTTGTTCAGGACACCCCTGTCTGTCGCTAGCAATGATGACACAGTGATTAGTGATGATTCTCTCTGACTAATTAGTAGTCTGCGGGTTTTCACGTCACCTTTTGGTATTGGCTCAGCTCACTTGGAACCTGGACAGAGGTGGTACTAAAAAAAGTACCTGTTAGCAGGTACCAGGGACTTTTTTTCGTAATGGAAACCCAAAAAAGGCGAGTAGAGGCGAGTCGAGCAGGTACCATGTAATGGAAAAACGCCATAAGTACAAGGTGTCAATGGGATCCAGTAGACAGAAAGTGCTCTGTGACTGATTGTCACTGACTGTGTATTTATTCTGACTTGCCATTAGGCCTACCTACAGGTATTGACAATTTGAAGAAAATGTGTGTCATCCATTCTCCTTTATCTTATATCTGACATTACATTTATTCATGAGGACGGAATTCCCTGTGCTTTCCCTTGCTATGTCTCATTCACTTCCTGTGAATCCCTGCCAACAATATTTCCTGTATCAACTTTACCTTGCAGTTGAAATTAGTCTGCCTGCTTAATAATCTGCAGATTAATTTAAAAAATGCATTTTCTTATTTCATTAATGCCAGCAGGGGTGGGTGAGCCAGACTCCTAGCAGGTAATTATTTTCAAGACTAAATGGACACTTTTATGGAAATTAGGACAAATGGTAACACTGTGATAATGCCCTTTCCCCTGCTGCAGGAGAAATGGGGGGACAACAAGATATTGAAAAGTGATGCAGTTGTATGACATGTATTAATAACTTAATATAACTCATATTTGAGCATCTGCCATTGTAAATATCAGCTAGAGTACATTTAGTTCTTCGGGATTGTGGTTTAGTACTTGAGCAGCATCTACAGTTTTTCACCAACGCATCTACAAACTGTTTTTTGTTTTGAAGTTTGAGCTAAGGTTTGCAATTTGTAGATCTTCCTTCACTTTGTATGCAATGTTTCTCTTTTTAGTTCACAGTTGATTGTTCCCATCAGTTTGTTCACATGCAATGTTTTGGGTGGCAGAAAAGATAAATCCGACACATTCTTTGCCTAACTCTACAAATCAGCCAGTCAACCTGTGCATTGGGCAAATCTCATGTTAAATGAGAATCCTGTTTGAACCAGAATGTCCAATTTATTTTTGTCAAAGTGATCAATGCCTGTCTGCAGACAACACAAGGCTTTAAGTAGGGCAGGCCATCCAGAACGCATTAGACTACATGGCATAAAGAGTTTTTCCTTGTTTGATTGTGTTTGTCACTTACTAAGTTGAGTTTGTCTTGTTTGTTTATAAGTATTTTTGATAAAATAAAGAGGTTAGTGTTTGGGAGCTTAAAAGAACAGAAATAAGATCCTGACTGGGTTGTTTGCTGTGTAAATGGCTCTGGAGAGTGGTCACAATAGGAAGATGATTCAGGAACATTTTGTCAAGACAGGAATAATGAAAGTAGTCAGACAGGGAATGTTGGTCGGTCATGAGGTTGGCATATAAGGGAAGTAGAAATACTAATTGCTAGCTAAATTCTCACTCTGTAATCTATGACAGTAGGAAATCATGGTTAGAAAGTCAGAGTGGAAGTTTCGACCTCAAGGTTGTCCTCTCATTCCAAAAACCACTTCAGATTCACTGCACGTAGAAATGTCCGCATGTATGCACATGCACATGCTCAGGCAACCATATGCATGGGGTTTTGCTCGCATTGCATTTTCCTTTCTCATGAAATGGAATAAGTGGAGGGCGATTGTGCTTCACTACCCTCAGACAGAATGGTCATCATTATTTGAGTTGACATGAGCAGTGAAGTGAAAAACCTAGCAAACAAGCTGGCAATGCAGTTTCCCCCCTCGCAGAGACAAAGCCACTGGTGTCCTCTTTAAGCATCACAAATGCAGGAGCTTCCTGTTTCCATAAGCATTCTGGGACACAGTAATGTAGGGATACTCATTGTTAAAGAATGACGTAATACAGAGCACATGGATTCAATTAGGGCTTTTTTTTAGCATGGGACCAAACTAGTTGTACTGTATCTGCTCCAAGGATGGAAAAAGTTGGGCATTTTCTTTGTGTTACAGTTTGTAATGGGTGTGCTCGTGACAGGAAATGTATCAAATGATTTCCTTTCAACAATTTTTAATGCACAGGTTTTTTTCCCAACTTTGTGTAAAAGCTCCTCATTTCCTCTTCTTTTCTTCTTGTTAGTATTTGTATGTCCTTGAAAGCGTAAGTGGTGTTGTTATGGTCAATAATAAGGGAGTGTGCTGTTCCAGAAATGCACTGCTTGTCAGCAGCCAGCAACTCCATTTCTGTGTTGTCCTTTGATGACACTTAAGCCGTTTTCACATATGAACTCCGGACATTGTCCAAGGAATCAGTTCTTGACATACAGTGCATTCCATTTGTTCTCGGAAGTCGGAATTCTCTGAGGTCAAAGTCGGAACCGCTCCCTAACTCAGATTTCCGAGTTGGGAAGTCGGACAACCTCACAGTTGGCCTCGTGAGACCATCCTGATCTCGCGAGCTCCAGTTTTCCACTCGCAGATCAGTCTGGCACCCTGAGACAGAAAATTTGGAGCCGTTCGCCAAACGACCGACCAATCAGCGTTGGTTTTGAGGCGGGTTTAGGTGTGACACAACGAGAAGCGACTGTTCAGTCTAAACAACATGACAGCTTCCACGGATGAGATGAGCGTAGCTATCGCGCAAGTTTTATCCAAATTAGAAAGTATTCCTTCATTGAAAGAAGAGCAAAAAATGGCAATGGAGGCTTTTCTCTGAGGAAAATGTTTTTGCTCTTCTCCCGTCTATCACCAACATTGGTGGTGATAGACAGATGGTTTATCCAATCAGCTAACCAGTATTTTCGCCCCTTCCCAAAAGTTCTCCAACGGAAAGTTCCCAGATGGATATGCTGAGCAAATGCGAAGCAATCCATCTGGCGGAGTCAGGTTACCTCACAGTACCACAAGCTCAAAATCCAACATGGCTGCCCCGGGCGTCAACAGTAGTGAAAGCTGTGGTAACATACAGTGTATTAGCCCTTCTGTCTTATTTGTGTCACACTAAATCATTCTTACACACAGTCCTGTCCAATTTCCATCGGTGGACATGTTACGCTGTTTGCATGCACAAAAAAACAGCGTAATGCTTTGTTGTCAACTGGTAATGGCTAACCTGGCTAGAGTTAACCCCACGGTGTCATTCCCAGCTCCAGCTTCCGAGTTCTGAAGTAAATGGAATGCACTAATAGTCCGGAGTTTCCCTTTCACACATGTAGCACACAACAGGAGATTATCCATGTCAGATACGTTCTCATTTACTGGAAATACTCCATTACGCAGATTACACCGTGTCACGGAGCTGTTCATAATTTGGTCATAAACCGCTGAGTCCCTTGCTGTTCTTGAATCTGTCTGGCGATTTTTACATTGGCCCTTAGCGACGGAAGTTCCCGAATCTCGTCGTCTCTCCAATTAGACAATTTCTTTGCTATCTTCATGTAAATCACCATTCTTCTTCACCCTCGGATGTTTGTTTTCTTCAGGTTTTGCGCGAGCTACATGAAACGTCATCAACACGCCCACTCGCTTGCTGTGACTTCTCACACTTTGGGCTCAATCAGACATTACATGGACTTTGTACTAGGAAGGTGGCAGGCTAAAGAAGGGTTGTCTGATCCAACTAATTCGGACATTTGCGTTCTCACATACAGCTCCACCGGGTAATGTCTGGATAATTTAAGGGTTTGGACTGCATCTGTGAAAGAGGCTTTAATTTCCCTGCATGGTTATCTATGGATTGGCCTTCATTTGAATGTGTCCCTCTTTAAAAGTTTGATTATGTGAACTAGGAAAATATGAGAAAAACATCTGTGAATCTGGTGGCTTCTTTTCTGTTCATTTAAAAAAAAATAATTTACTCTGTTAGTTCTGTTTATTTCTCTCTGATTTTTTTGTTACGTTACTGCAGTAGGTGCTGAAGACTGAAACCTTTCAATGTGTTTGTTTAATTGCTAGTTGTGACTGTAAACTTTTATCAACCCTCAAATATATATTTAAAAAAAAAAATCATCATATAAAGTACAGGGAATGCATCTGTAAATAATAGGTCCATACAAAAGGACAGGAAATCCAACAAAATAAGGCAGTAACCTTATCTGATACCGTCTCAGAGAGCTGTGACCTGAAACTGAATCAGATGGGTGTCTTCCCTCATGTTGAGACATGTCAAACCCACACTGAGAGGGCTTAACATGAGGCGTGCTGTTTATAGACTACTCTGCTCCACACAATGCTTTGCTTGGTGAAAGGCCCTTCTGTTAGCAATGAACTTTTCTCCTCTCCCACAACAAGTGAGACATCCAGAGCAGCACGAGCCTCTTTGTAAATAAAGGTCAGAAAACATTTTAGCGAGGGTTTTTTTTTTTTTTTTTTTTTTTTAACTCTAATTGTAGTATGTAAAGGATGTTTTGGCCCAGGTTTGCTCAGCTGTGAGTCATGCAGGCTTTTAGCATACATTTTGGAGAGAAAATAGAAACGCATCTTATATTGACAGTGGTTACCTTACTGTTTATGCTGTCATTCTTTTCATATTGGCATCACCTGGGGCACTAAAGGAAACCACCATTGCTGTAACAAACAGGCTAACTGTAATGATGGCTCCCTGTTTAGTGTGTGAACACTTGAATTGTTATGGTTTAGAAATGGGAAGGGAGTGTGGGGGGTTCACCTGGTATTACACACCTTGTTGCTTGTAGACGGGGTGTCTACACTCCCGTATTGGAGATGGTATGCTTCTTGGGGGGTTCAGATGGTGAGAAAGCCATAATCCAAAACAGGAAGGTGGTCTTTGTTCTAATGGTTGTTATGACACATAGTTGTTCTCCATCTCTGTGGGAAACAGACACCGCTTGTAGAGTTGCCATTTGTGTTTTTAGTTCTGAGGGTTTGTATTGTTCTTTACAATGCTCGTTCCCACTGCCCTTTTTCAAAGTGTGATCATCCAGTTAAAGTCTCTAACTCACTGGAAAACCAAACAAGTTGAATCAAGCCTGATAATGGCTGTCTTTTAAAATGGATTAGCTAAATCCTGTTCAGATATTGTGTTGAAACCTTATATTAAAATAGGCTGCATAGATTGTACTTACCATAGATGTTTCACAATTCCTTTTTGGCAGTTGTGTGTTTTTATATGAGCCAATTGGTCAGGGAGAAAGAGAATGTTTACTGACTGGTTGTTTTGGTTCTGTGACCACCGATTAGTTTTGTTGATCTTGATTGATTTGCTGATAACTTTCTTGATTTGTGAAATGCCCAATTTGGCTTATTTAAATTGCTTATGTTCAAACAATTGTCCATTATACATATATGTTGAATGATAATGTGAAACCAGTTATTCTTTATTTTTGCAGGTCTAATGTGTTAAGTTGTTATTGTTTGAGTCACATTGTCTAAATCCCCATTGGGAATAAAGTGCAATGAAAAATATGAAAAGAAAGATTGCTTTGCCTGGAGTGTAGGGCATCAATAAAGCTTGAAAGTTTGCCAGTTTGAAAGGCTATATCTTTCTAACCATTTGACCCTTTTAACTTCAGTAAAACTTGGTCTAGCATGGCTCTGCAAATCTACACTAAACTTTATAAAATGTTGACACAATCCCACTGGTTAACTGCAGAGTTTTTGTGTGCAGATTATAAAATATGATCGAAAAAACTAGGTGAAATGACACTGAACATTGTATAAAAATGTATCACAAAAAAGTATCCCCTAGTACGTCAATGTGTACTAAATACCTGACCAAACTGTAGACAGGCTTCATCATATCTATATGACAGCTGAATCCATCATAAAACTTGTTGCACACACTTTACTGTGATCCAATGGGAAATGCTGTTAATTTGATATAATCTGTAACTGGGGTCAAATGGGTTCAAACAGATGGATTACATTTCAATGCTGCTTGACTTAATTTCCTATTGTCTTTTTTCCTTTTAGACTCTTTCGTCAACAGCCAGGAATGGACATTGAGTCGGTCAGTGCCAGAGCTGAAAGTGGTGAGCAACTTTTTATATTTTTAACAGTCCCTCGGTTTATTTGCCCTCCAAGGTTTCATTTTACTGACTGATTTGAATGCCAATGGGAAAGCATGTTCTGTCCATGTACTACTGGTTTTACAGAGAGGGAAAAGTTGAGAGATTGGCTGGACTTTTCCCTGGCACGTACTGGGTGATTTTTAATGAGATGCGTTGGCATGGAGATGCAGGGTGGCTTGCAGCAGGATGCAAGATGAGTGACAGTTTTGGGCTAGACTAGTGACACATCCTGGGTCTGATCCCACCCGCTAGTGAAGCACACACACAGCCACTGCCAAATGCACAACTAACATCCTTACATGTTTTAATTTCTTCCACTTTTCATTGCCATGCCACACAATTCATTGTTGTGGCATCTTGCAAAAGAAAAAACTTCACTTGAATGAAAAAGGGGAATTCACAAGGAGCTGAAAGACAAACTTGCTTTTTTGGGCTTCAAACACTTTAAATGCGTCTGTTTCCTTTAATGTTTCTTAGGTGTTAATTGGCTGCTTCCACACAGGGGTTTGTTAAATGGACCTCAAAAGACTATATGAAGTGTCTCAAAATAGCTATCATTCTTTTCAGAGCGATCAAAGAATTGATGTTTAGCAACCAGGTCATACTGAAAAGAAGTTGGTCTTATGTCTCAGAAGTTTCTTTTTCATGCTGATGTAATAATGACAGGAAGTGGGGTCAAAACATTTCCTGCAGATAAGTTGAAATGTTGATATGGTGAGAAAACCTCTAAAACATCTGCTATGACAGTTACCTGTGCCCCGCTATTTTAGTTTTATAATGACAGCTAAACTGTGGTCAAACCTTATTTTATTGCCAGCTTTTGATCATTACATCCACACTCTTTAATATTCCCAGATCAAATCCAAACATCTACAAAGAAGAGTAAAGGGTTTGTACTGGAATAGTGCTAATACAGCTTTTTGATTTTATGAAGGCTATATACAAGCAGGTCACAAAGCCGAACAGTTAAAACAGCAGGACCACTGGTTCAGTGGTACATTCAAAGTCGATTTTTGTTGACTCATTGCTTTCACCGCACACAGCCAACAACTTTTGCTAACTTAAAGCTTATTCATAGTTTTTTCTGCTGGGGTACCACATGAGATATATATATATATATATATATATATACTTCAATTATAGAGAGGGTAGGCTGGGAAAGGCCTTAAACAGATCTTTTCTCTTGTGCCTCAAACTTCCCTATAATTAGAACCATACCTGACTTTAACACCCACTAATGATCTAAAGAAGAAGAGGGTGATGGTGGGTAGAGGAGGAGGAGGAGAGGGAGGAGATGAGGCATGTTGCAGCCTTTGTTGTTCCCAGACATGCTGGCATCATCAGCAACCCTCTGCCATGCATCACCCTGAAGGCGCTGTAGCTAGGACTGGTCTAGACACCAAGGAGAGGAAGCAGGGGAAAGATTGCAACCAAACTGATGCATTTTAGAGGACTTTCCTCATAATGTATCAACCTCACACAGCCCGCGTAAAGAACCAAATCGTGGTGTTCAGGGTTTTGTTCCTTAACTACAAAAATGTACTTTCCATTAGGCTACTTCCCACCGTCTAAGCATACCATACGTTTTTTGTTTGATTTTCTACTTTCCGGGCAGTAGTTTGTTTCAGTTCATGTCAGTATGGAATGAAAATCTACTTTCAATCCATCACAGTGAAAATTGAGTCACCTTTTTATTTTGTGTTTGCATGGTAATTACAGCCCAACCAATACGAAATTTTTGAGGCAGATACTACATCAATTTCTCGTTACTTAGATTTTTAGATTTGATTCTGTTGGTTATAAACTAATATAAACAAATATCTCAGCCTTTGATTTATCACTTGGGCTCTAATTATAATGCTGCTGTAAGCACAAACTTTTCCCGGTTGATGCATTCAAGGAAACTTGTACAACTAAGATTTGATACTGCCAAACCGCAACCTTTAAAATGAAGGGAACTTTTCTTTTTACCCAGTTCATGGAAAAAAAATTTCATTTCTGATAATATAGCTCTTGATGTGAAAAGTAAACACAATTTGTAGAGAATGGCCTAAAACCTGCAAAACAATGTCATGATTGAGCTTGAATGGTCCTTCTTGACCTTGGAAACAAAAAAGTATTGCACACATGGTCCACTAACCTTGTATTTCCAAAGCTTTTGACCACATTCCGTGGTCTTAAGCCTTGTTTATACTCACGCAAGACATCATGGCGGGGGCCTCCGTAGTGGTGAGCGAGCTACGAGCATGCACTCGGGCGTTTATGCTCAACGCCGAAATGCCAGGAGGCGTACAAACAATGTGATCTGCGAATAAGCAAGAAGTAGAGAGCGGTAGAAAAGCAGGCTGCCAGGTAGGGGTGCATGATATATCGACTCAATATCGTTCACGTTGCGCAATATTATATCGAAAGTGTTGCGATAAGTATGCAATATTTTTTTTATATTTATTTTTGTTGTTTCTAATCTGTCCTGTTCTGTAGACATGCTCTTTATTTATTGTTTTTATACTGTACAACCAGTAAAACATGTCCTGTTCTGTAGACATTATTCTGTAGGTAATTTTTTCATTATTTATTCATGTTTTACCAGTCTAATATGACTGTCAGTTGAAATAAACCTTGTGTTGTAAGAACACTTGTTTTATTTGTTATGAATCTGTTTTGATGTGTTTTCCCATAACTTTTTGTAATTTTATATATGTTTAAAAATATCTAAATTAATATCGATATCACAATATTCATAATCAATATCGGAATATCACATTTTGTCAATATTGTGCAACCCTACTGCCTGGGAACAGTAGTAAACACATCCATGATAAACACTGACGTACCAGCAAATATTGCTAATTATTAACGTTACTGTCACTTAGCTCCGTGCCTCTCGATGTTACAGACACTCTTTCCATTAGACCCTCCAGCAAAATGCCTTTTATTTTCACAGTGTGTTGGCTCTCTCTTACCGCATATTTAAGGCCATTTAACTGCCCCTGTGATCTCTACATGAAGAATCATACAGATGTAAATGTAATGTATTTATATAGCGCTTTTCTAGTCTTCACGACTACTCAAAGCACTTTGACATAGTACAGGAACCATCCACCATTCATACACTGTGGCCGAGGCTGCCGTACAAGGTGCCACCTGCTCATCAGATAATCACTCGCACACATTTACACTCCGATTGGCGCAGCATCGGGGGCAATTCGGGGTTCAGTGTCTTGCCCAAGGACACTTCGACATGGGACTGCAGGGCCAGGGATCGAACACCTCGCGCCGGGAACACCGGCCATAACCTTTACTCAGTTGACCGAGTCGCTGAGCAAGGTTAAAAGTTCAGACACATAAAGTCAGACAAGCTTGTGCTGAGACTTTTTTTGTCAGGTCCCCATTATGGTCCTTCAAGTCTACATATGCTAGTACCTGTCATGTTATGCCTGTCAGTAATAATCACAGTATATTGCTCTTTGCCTTGCAGGGCATTGTGGGAAATCTGTCCAGTGGAAAGTCGGCTTTGGTCCACCGGTACTTGACAGGCACATATGTGCAGGAGGAGTCTCCTGAAGGTAAGAGTTTGTTGATGGAGATGCGGGTCAGGAGATGATTATAAACATGTCAGACACTCAAAGAAAATCACGAAGATTCAGATTTATGCAGCATGTTTACTGTGGCTTTCATTGGCCTAATTTACCTTACAACTTGTCTTATAAAATACATGGCCATTGTTGAGTGAAAACTTTTGATTCATCTCACAAATTAAGAAGCCTTGTTATTAGATTAATGGCAATCTGATGGGAAGTGAGTGAAATTATACAGAAACCTGCCAGCTGGTAAAATACTTTTTTTGTTTTTCACAAGAAGAAAGTCAAGCATGTTGGCACTAATTGCTACACTGTACAGACGGATAACCATATTAGGATGGGTGTATTAGGATATTTACATGAAGCTGCTTGTTGATGGTGCCTTGTGAGAATATTTTTTCTAACTAGTTTTGTATTAAAATGATGTGTGTTGGATTACATCAAGCTTCCGGATGCTCGTTTTTTGTTTTAATATAAATTTCCATTTTCGTCCTCCATTAAAACTTGCGAGATAATGACAAAGCATAACATTTACAGTACATTTGGGCTATGAAGATGACTCATTATTAAAACACAAAAGTAAAACTAAACCCTCACATTTCTCTGGGACTGTAGATGAAAGTTTTTATCACAATCATAAACCGTTTACTCCCCAGGTATCCTGATGGTGAATGAGCCAATTTACCATGTTTAGGAAGGTCTAGTTCCAAAAGAAAAGGTCTATTTCCAGAAAGAGACCCCTCGTCTTTTTAATTTACTCTGAGATTTCAAATCAGATATTCTTCATTTTATCGGCAGAGTCATAATGAGAATGCCCCCTTCTGGTCTGAAAGATAAGTCCTTTTCTCTGAAATCCACAAAGATGTTGGCGGACCCAGAGTTAACTGATTATATTTGAGGGGTTTGCAGTGTTTCATTTAAGTGTAATTATAGTGGGGATGAGACATGAAGTGCATAATTAGTTTCTGGCATTTTGCTGCACCAAGGGAGAACATCCTCATAGCTTAATTAGTCTTTGAGAAATCAATGGTGGAAATGCAGGAAAAACAGAACAAGCATTGTTGCTGTAATCAAGGAAACGCGTCGGCTCAGATATGTCTGTGTCCCTTTATATTGCTGCATTTTGCTGTGATACAACTTACCTGTCTCGTAATTAGCAGCTGCTCAGGCTGTCTTTGTTTTTTGAATGTGCTTCAACTCTGGCTTTATGCCAGATTGGGTATTTACATTGTAGGAGCATTGCCCAGCTGAGGAAGGTTCAGCGAAGGCTGTTTCTTCAGTGTTTTGTTCCTGGGCTTTTGCTATGATATCTGAAAAAAAGGTACTGGGGTGTGTTGCCATAGCAACACCGGATGGAGCTCCGTTGGATTGTGGCTTTGTGTCAAGGTCTAAGCCTCCGTGTAAGCAGAGTATGCTTACTGCGTGTTAACCGTGCCTACCAACTTACCATCTCTCTGCAGGCTGTCTGCAAGGTTCTTAGTCACCTCTTTTTATGTAAGGTTGAGCAACACATTCAAATAATTCATAATTGCTTTTCATCATGATGTAGAAAAGTGTAATGATAAAAGAGCTATGGTAGCCTGCCTTATTTATTCACAGCACAGGCTTTTTTCCATTAGATGCATTGTATTAGCTCAGCTCTAAATAAAGACAACAGCATTCTGGATGATTACGTAACTGAGATGTTTACTTCAAATTCCACCCCTGTTTTCACCAGAGCCGTATGCTTTTATTACAGATACTGATTTCAGAGAGACTTTCCATAATCTGTTCTGGCATATGAACGTGCTGCCAAGCTCCACACAAACTCTGTATTCTGATAAATCTTTGGTTTGCTGTATCATTCTCACCATGTAATGAGATCCTTCTCATCTTTTTCCTTTTTTAAACAGGATTCAGAAACATACAGACACATAGTTTCTCAGTCCTTTGTCTGAATCTCCCAAAGCTCTGTGACTTGAGTTAAAAAAGAAAAAATGCTGGCTGATGGTACATGAATCTCTGTCTGTTACACAACCAGCATCCAGGCGGGCTTGAGAGCCTGTAAAATGCTGGGAGAATCCCCTATTTGCCTAGCAGGCTAAAGTGGGCTTATCAGGGTGGAAGTGTGGCTCAAGTGGATATGTATTGCTTTGCTGAGACAGGAATACTGGCCACCTATTAAAAAATGACAGGGCCCCAGCTACTGTATGGCCCTTACAGCTGTGATGTCAGATCTGTAGTTCTTGATATTCTGGTTGCACAGCGTGATCTCCGACACTCTATTATCTAATCATATGAATATCTTAGCCCATGTCTGCTCATGGAACTCTGATAATCTGACAATTGTAAAAGGTGTGCTTTTATTCTGTGTTGCACATTTGCTGTCTTTAGCCATTTGTTTGATACATTTCATGATCATTCCTAGACCTTTTTTAAATTTATGCTTTATTCAGTTTTGTCAAAAGGCTTTCAGCATATTTTTGTATTCATAAGGCACTGTTTTCACTCCCAGGGACATTTCTAGCCTAACAAGTTTCTCATTTGAATATTTTTAATCTCTGAAGGATCGCAAACCATTCAAATGATATGGACATTCTAATTAACTGCGTAGTTCTCCCATTTATATATTCTTTAGCTGCAGCCAGCTTTGCTAGCAGCAAGGAATATGCATTTCTGTTAGAGGAGAAATGGGGAAAAAAGGAGAGAGAAACTCAAGGCGACACGGGGGCTCAGTGTTAGCTCGTCACTACTTTCCTGTGGACACGGTGACCTGAGGCACACCAGTTCAGAATTTATTTGCTTCTGATTTTATCTCCCATCATTTCCTTTCCCGTATCTTTGCTAAAATTACTCATCTTGTCTTATTTTATTGCAAAGTGTAATGAGTTATGTTAATGTTGTGAAAACCAATCTTCCAAACCTCTGTAGCACATGCATTGATAATGTAAGTGAAGTTAAAGTTGGGCCTTTCCAGGACTTGCAGCAGCTGTGCATTAGATACGCTAAATGGCAAATTCTTCCCCACGTAATTGGCTCCAGAGAGACCTGGTTTCCTGTCAGCATGTGATCCTAACAGCAACACATTCAAGGGGTCTAAATTGAGAACTGCACTTCAACTCATACACATCACACCAAACTTTTATGAGCCATGTCAAGCTGTGTTTTGATATAAAATTTGGTATCCGGAACAATCGGATTGTTTAAGAATTAAGAATTAATAAGTGACATGTGTCTGCAATGTTTTTCTCTTTGGGAAACCCCTGGTGGTCAGTTATTAGATCCTAAGAAAGACAATTTTCCAATGTCATCTTGTACCATCACTAGAACAGACTTAAAACGTTATAAGAGTAACCCTGAACAAACTGTTTAATAATAAATAATTAATAAATGTCGCTTCCTTAGGTGGACGGTTCAAGAAAGAAATAGTGGTGGATGGACAGAGCTATCTACTTCTAATCAGAGATGAAGGAGGGCCTCCAGAATTGCAGGTAAGAGTGTTGATCCTGAAAAAAAATGTCTCTTTAAGCTGCAAGATGTGTCAGACATTAACTGTCCACAAATTGTCATGCAGGCAGGAACTGTTTAGAGACAGACCATTACTTCTCTACAGGACTGTTTAGAGCAGTGTGACAGCACTCTGTGGGTGTTCTACCAAAAGCACTCAAAGGGCAGCGATGGATCAATAAGTAAGCCCAGCCAAAATAATTTTTGTGGCCAAAGGGGCAATGCAGCACCTAATCGCCCTACTAGTATGTTACATATGAAGAATAATGAAGCTACTGTTTCATCCAAAGTGGGCTTCACTTAGACTTCATAAGAGAACATGCAATTGATATTGTCATACTGACACTATGCCATGTTTTTCCAAAGGAAGTAAATTAAGGAAGTGCTTCCTGGTAAGCCAACATTTTGTAATGTCAGGCATCAGACACTTCAACTCTGTTATTCTCGAGCGAGTTTTGGGTTTTACATCCTTTACATGACTTGAGTGTACTTAACATAGGACCTCTATATTTTATACTACTTCATCCAGTCTGGGTTTTCTGAACGCATTCTAACATTCATTTTGGCATGATTGTACAGTATCATGATTATCCTGTTTTCAAGTTTTAGAAAAATTGTATATATTATACATTAATGAATGGTTTACATTTAGAACAATGGAAATGTATTTGTTAATTACATGTTTTGCATCTAATAACTAAAGCTGTCAAATAAGTTTGTGAAATTAGTTAAAAGTACAGTAGGGTTAGGCGATCGTTTCTATTTTTAGATTGTCCAATCGTGGTTACTCAAGAACGCAGATAGTCGATCCATTCACCAGGGGGCAGCAGGCGTAAGAGGGGATGAGGGGAGTTACGTCACAGCACGCCAGTGAAATTCCAGCATTGGCGACTTAATCTTAGTGTCAAAGAAACGTGAATAACATTTCTAAGTGTGTAAACGTTTTTATTTAAATATTATTTAAAAATCTATTTAATAGCAATGTCTCCTATTTAAAGAACGGCTCCTTTTTAAAAGTCTGTGTGTATGTGCTTGGTGTAACAGTATCACAGCATCAGGTTTCGTTTAACATTAGAGATGCACCGATAGACCGGCCGGTGACCGGAATTGGCCGGTTTTCACGTGCTCGGCCATGACCGGCGATCGGCAGGTCAGTCTGACATATGCCGATTTCATGCCGGTCAATGCTACAATTAACTGACAACATAAGTTATACGTGTTACAGTTTTCAAGGACGCACGCACACACGGACGCGACAGCACAGTCTCTTTTTCCTTTCTCTCAACTTTTCCGCCGTGTGTCGCGTGTACCCGCTCGCGGTGTGAAGCGTGTGTCGGCGCTATTCTCGCACATGTAGGGAACCTCGTGAATTAACCTGCAACATGTCAGCTGTTTGGAAATTCTTCAGCGTGTGTGCAGAAGATAACAAGTTTGCAATATGCAACACCTGCAAGGGAAAAGTAGGGCGTGGAGGGATGACACCAAAAACCAAAATCACATTTTTTTTTAGTTGGATATTGGATGTGAAAAGAAGGAAATGGTTCTAACATTGACCTTTAGATGTGTGTGAATTTCCCACACCAGGAGTAATTTATAGAGTTCTATTTTATAGTGATCATTATCTGTTCAAAAAATTTTCTGTGCAAAATGTTCTATTAAAGAAAAGATAGAAAATAAATATTTGTGTGTGCTGTAAAGTGGTTAGAAAAAATGAAATCGGAATCGGCTAAAATCGGTATCGGCTGGCCTAACTCAAAGAAAATCGGAAATCGGAATCGGCCTAGAAAGTTGTAATCGGTGCATCTCTAATTATTATCTTATCTTAAATATCACAATCCAAGTCATATCCATAACATGAACTACTCTGATAGTAAGTTGGTTAAAAACACCTTAATATTGGTAAAGGATAAAAAATTGTCGATCATACCTTTAATCGTTGATATATGATCCAATCGGCATGAGCCTAAGGTACAATATTTTACTGTTTTGGTTCACTCTCGCAGCCTTCAGCAGCGTCACTTCCAGATGCAGCAGATGGTTGTTTGTCACTAAAAAGCTCTGATAAACCCTAATTATCCAGCACTGACAGACAGACAACTACATATGGCAACTACCTGATAAGCATAGTGGACAATTTAGCCACTAAGGAGCCATATATTTCCCTACGTTGGTAGAGAGCGCAGCAGAGCTAAAAGGAGCAGCCCAGTCTCATGGCAGTTCGTGAAATGGTCACGTTATTTAATCTATTGACACGTGTTCACGGGGACGTTTTTTTTTCGTGGTGGCGGGCACGAAAATGTGAAGTAATGTATTTCAATGGGAAGCATATTTCGTGGTCACAGCACGAAAATGGTAGGGAGTAGTATGAAAAGCCGAAAATCCCCATAGGGAGGTTAGTCAGGGTGGTGGATGGGTCAAACAATACAGGACTTTCACCCGGGCGACCGGGGATCGCGTCCCACGTGTGCCGTTTTGTTTCCCCATAGTCTTTCTAATCACAACCGTCCCGTTATTGTCGCACGTCCCCATTATTGAGGCGTCCTTTCCCCGTTGTGTATTATGTGCTGGCCACCACGAAAAAAACGTCCCCGTGAATACATATCAATAAATTAAAAATAACGTGACATTTACACAAACTGCCGTGATACCGGGTTGCAGCCTGAAAGGAGAGTACATATTGGACTTACATTTGTCCAGTGGTCAGAAACATGACTCCAAATGATTGCTAATGTCGCTCCGTGTCTGCTGGATGTGTAAATAAGCAACTATTTTCACCACATTCACAGTATCAACTCAAAAGATGTGTGTTTACCATGGGCTACCATTAGCAGCTGGTCTGGCAAAGCTCTGATATCCGCTTGCATTACACTCAGCGAGATTAGGAAAAAGAAATGAGTTCGGTTCAGTTGTCAGCTAACTGTATAATTAGTGACATCATAAGGCTTTCATTATGTTCACACTCGCAGGAGGCTGAGTATAGTTGTGGCTTGGAGGCTTGATTTGCCATTCATTCCCTATGGGTGTCTGGGTGCGGTGTGAAAGCTGAATGGAGAACAGGGTGGTACGGGGGAATAGTTATCACCTGATTGTCACTGCTAGCACTACTCTGGGTTCTGCTTAGCCTTTTTTTCTTACAATGAATGGTGATTAGGATTGATTTCCTATGCTCAAGGGAAATCTCTCTACCCCGTATAATCATAAACTACGCTGGGATATGACGAAGCAAATACAAAGATTTCTAGATTATGACAGCAGTGGGAATGCAGAAAACTGATAAAGATAGAGTAGTAGTGTTTAATCATTCACCAATACATAGTATGCCAAATGCAGTATGCCAAAGATACCAGGATGTCCTACTGCATCCGGTTGGATTTTGCAGTATGCAAGCCAGCATGCTTTTCTGGCTATTCTAACCCACATCCTTTGCACAGCATATATGAGCAACAGGGTCAAAGTTCAAGGCGCAATGTTATGAAGAAGTAGTATGTCCTTGCAGTACGTACTTTGTACGGGCAGCTGCAGTACATGCTTAAAGTAAAAAGAAAAAGTATGAGATTTGGAACTCAGGATCTGTGTACTATGGCTGTTGCTACACTGCCCCCTCCTGTCTGTATGTACAAACTTCAGTCAAAACATGCATAGCCTATTTCAGGGATCCATTATAATAACAAACTGCCTTCATTCAAAACGTATATATAGACTCATATATATTAATTACGCATATAATTATTTAAAATGATTTGAGTCATACATGTATTACTTCTATGCAAATTGTATATTTAAAAAAATGTAACTACTACACAGAAAATGTACTGTACTTAATTGAAAAGTCCCTTCTCAGTTAATACTGGAGCTTTCAAGTTTCCACATCACACTTGTGCGTATTGCATATTAGCTCCCGATTGGCCTCCAAACTAGTTGTGATGTCAAGTAGTTAGCCGTTGTGCAAACATCTTAAATTCAGATTTAAGGTGAGCACAGAGAAACTTGACTTTTTCAGCAGATTAATGTGAAAACCGCCTTCTAGTGTCTACACATATATCATTCTGCACAGTTAAACTCAAACAAGTAAACTAACAATAAACAACGGTCCTGAGGCAAAAAAAAAAAAATCAGTTCGGAATGTTTTTGTGCAATAATAAGGCATCTTATATTTCACAGTGCTTCAACACATCACCTCTGCTCTGTTCTCAGTTTGCTGCCTGGGTGGATGCAGTGGTTTTCGTCTTTAGCCTGGAGGATGAGATCAGCTTCCAGACAGTCTACAATTACTTCTTGCGCCTATCCAGCTACAGGAACACAGCTGAGGTCCCCATGGTCCTCGTTGGAACACAAGGTGTTTGCCCTACATCTGATATATATGTTTTGTCAAGATATTACTTCCTTCATAATGCAACTGCACAGAAAGTACTCTTACATTGTCTTTACACTTAGACAATGTAATAGTTATCAACAAACGAAAAGACCAAAACTAATGATGACTTGATCATGATAACAAGTGTTGTCTGTGTAGCTAAAGCTTGGTATACATATAATACAGTAAAGCTCTTTTGTTGTCCAAAACCTATTAAAACACACTTGTGAGCCACACTGTCTCTCATTACCGTAAACATGGGCTCTGTCATTTGTTTTTAGTCAATCCTACATACATACATACATACACATACTGCTGCAGGGAATGCTTACTAGCACAATAAATGTGAATTAATTAGGGCTGTCAAAATAATGGGTTAATTTCGATTAATTAATCTGAGAAAAAATAATGCGTTAAAAAAAATAACGCAGATTAATCCATTCCATATTGACGTTTGACCCGGAGCTGTTCTAGCCACCATTCAACTGTAAAATGAAGGAGGGAGACAAGAATGTTCTGCCTGGATCATTGATTGGAACATTTACTTCTTCCTGCCAACCCTGGCTACCGAAATCTGGTGCTACTGATATGTCTGTGCTTCTCTCTGATGCTCTGAAACGGACGACAAACACCGCTTCAACAGCAATTTACTAGTGAAATAAGTTATTGTTATTGTTATACATTATTATTAAATCATTTAATTTTGACCATATGGCCTTAGCAATAAACAAGTTCTTTAATGTCACCAACTGTTGTTTAGTACCTTTTTTTCTTTTCTTTTTTGACTTTCTTAAGTATCGGTTCAGGCACCGTTAATTATGTATGCGATTAATTAATCACAGAGTATGTAATTACTTAGATAACATTTTTAATCAATTGACAGCCCTAGTATTACTCCACATTGGAAAATAAAAATTAGAATTGCCAACAAATTTAAATATTTACTCATGTTTTAGTAACATTTCTTAGAAACTACAGTGCCCAGCTGTGTTAGGAAATTACTTAGCCTGTGTTCAAAATAAAAAGTTTATATTTGTGTCTTTTTTGTGAAATGCATTGCCAATAACAAAAATACAGAATATCACCAGCCTTATTATCCAAGTTAAATGTTTGAGTAATATGTTTTCTTACTCTGTTCTCTTCAGATGCAATTAGTGCTGCCAACCCCAGAGTGATTGATGACTCGCGGGCCAGAAAGTTGTCAAACGACCTGAAGCGCTGCACGTATTATGAGACCTGCTCCACCTATGGCCTGAATGTGGAGAGAGTCTTCCAGGATGGTGAGAGGG